>NW_020173979.1:3293072-3346814 GCF_003031525.2 Neophocaena asiaeorientalis asiaeorientalis | reverse complement strand
CTTAATGTAGGCATTTATTGCTTCTAAGAACTTCCCTCTTAGAACTGCTTCTGCTGCATCCCATAAGGTTTGGTATGTTGTGTTTTCATTTTTGTTTGTCTCAAGATACTTTTTAGTTTCCTCTTTAATTTCTTCTTTTATCCATTGCTTGTTCAGGAAAGTGTTAATTTCCATGTATTCATGAATTTTCCAGTTTTTCACTTGTTATTGTTTCCTACTTTCATGCCATTGTGGTCAGAGAAGATACCTGGTATGATTTCAGTCTTCTTGAATATGATAAGACTTGTTTTTTGGCCTAACATATGGTCTATCCTAGAAAATGTTCTGTGTATTCTGCTGTTGTATTTGTATTTGTATTCTGCTGTTGTCAGAATGTTCTATGTATATCTGTCAGGTCCATTTGACAGTGTTCAAATCTACTGTTTCTGTATTGATTTTCTGTCTGGATGATCTATCCAGTGATGGAAGTAGAGTTTGTTTTATTATTAATTTTTATTGAAGTATAGTTGCTTTATAATACTGTGTTAGTTTCTGCTGTACAGCATAGTGAATCAGCTATATGTATACCTATATCCCCTCTTTTTTGGATTTCCTTCCCATTTTAGGTCTCCACAGAGCACTGAGTAGAGTTCCCTGAGCTATACAGTAGGTTCTCATTAGTTATCTATTTTATACATAGTATCAATAGTGTATATATGTCAATCCCAATCTCGCAATTCATCCCATCCCCTCCTTGGTATTCATACATTTGTTTTCTATAACTGTGTCTCTATTTCTGCTTTGTAAATAAGATTGTCTATACCAGTTTTTTCAGATTCCACATATATGCATTAATATACGATATTTGTCTTTCTTTTTCTGACTTACTTCACTGTGTATGACAGTCTCTAGGTCCATCCACGTCTCTACAAGTTATGCAATTTTGTTCCATTTTATGGCTGAGTAATACTCCATTGTATATATGTACCACATCTTCTTTATCCATTCCTCTGTTGATGGACATTTAGGTTGCTTCCATGACCTGGCTATTGTAAATAGTGCTGCAATGAACATTGGGGTACAAGTGTCTTTTTGAGTTATGGTTTTCTCTGGGTATATGCCCAATAATGGGATTGCTGGATCATATGGTAGTTCTATTTTTAGTTTTTTAAGGAACCTCCATACTGTTCTACATAGTGGCTGTATCAATTTACATTCCCACCAACAATGTATGAGGGTTCCCTTTTCTCCACACCCTCTCCAGCATCTGTTGTTCGTAGATTTTTTGATGATGGCCATTCTGACCAGTGTGACCTGATACTTCATTGTAGTTTTGATTTACATTTCTCTAATAATTAGTGATGTTGAGCATCTTTTCATGTGTTTGTTGGCCATCTGTATGTCTTCTTTGGAGAAATGTCTATGTAGGTCTTCCATCCATTTGTTGATTGGGTTGTTTGTTTCTTTGGTATTGAGCTGCATAAGCTGCTTGTATATTTTGGAGATTAATCCTTTGTCAGTTGCTTCATTTGCAGATATTTTCTTCCATTCTGAGGGTTGTCTTTTGGTCTTGTTTATGGTTTCCTTTGCTGTGCAAAAGCTTTTAAGTTTAATTAGGTCCCATTTGTTTATTTTTGTTTTTATTCTCATTACTCTAGGAGGTGGGTCAAAAAAATTCTTGCTGTGATTTATGTCAAAGAGTGTTCTGCCTATGTTTTCCTCTAAGAGTTTTATAGTGTCTGGCCTTACATTTAGGTCTTTAATCCATTTTGAGCTTATTTTTTGTGTATGGTGTTAGGGAGTGTTCTAATTTCATTCTTTTACATGTAGCTGTCCAGTTTTCCCAGTACCACTTATTGAAAAGGCTGTTTTTGCTCCATTGTATACTCTGGCCTCCTTTGTCATAGATTAGGTGACCATAGATGTGTGAGTTTATCTCTGGCTTTCTATTCTGTTCCATTGATCTATATTTCTGTTTTTATGCCAGTACCATACTGTCTTGATTACTGTAGCTTTGTAGTGTAGTCTGAAGTCGGGGAGGCTGATTCCTCCAGATCCTTTTTTTATTTTTTTTTCCTCAAGATTGCTTTTGCTATTCGAGGTCTTTTGTGTTTCCATACACAAAATTGTAAAAAAAATTTTTTAGTTCTGTGGAAAATGCCATTGGTAATTTGATAGGGATTGCATTGAATCTGTAGATTGCTTTGGGTAGTACAGTCATTTTCACAATATTGATTCTTCCAATCCAGGAACATGGTATATCTCTCCGTCTGTTTGTGTCATCTTTGATTTCTTTCATCAGTATCTTATAGTTTTCTGCATACAGGTCTTTTGCCTCCTTAAGTAGGTTTATTCCTAGGTATTTTATTCTTTTTGTTGCAATGGTAAATGGGATTGTTTGCTTAATTTCTCTTTCTGATCTTTCGTTGTTAGTGTATAAGAATGCAAGAAATTTCTGTGTATTAATTTTTGTATCCTGTGACTTTACTAAATTCATTGATTAGCTCTAGTAGTTTTCTGGTGGCATCTTTAGGATTTTCTATGTATAATATCATGTCATCTGCAGTGACAGTTTTACTTCTTCTTTGCCAATTTGGATTCCTTTTATTTCTTTTTCTTCTCTGATTGCCATGGCTAGGACTTCCAAAACTGTGTTGAGTAATAGTGGTGAAGGTGGGCACCCTTGTCTTGTTCCTGATTTTTTTTTTTAAGATTTATTTTATTTTTACTTTTGGCTGTGTCAGGTCTCAGTTGCAGCACGCGGAATTTTCACTGAGGCACGTGGGCTTCTCTCTAGTTGTGGCACGCAGGTTTTCTCTTCTCTAGTGTGGTGTGTGGGCTCCAGTGCACATGGGCTCTGTAGTTGTGGCACGCAGGCTCCAGACACATGGGTTCTGTAGTGTGTGGCACACAGGCTCTCTAGTTGAGGTGAACGAGCTGAGTAGTTGTGACCCGCAGGCTTATTTGCCCCATGACATGTGGGATCTTAGTTCCCTGACTAGGGATTGAACCTGTGTCCCCTGCATCATGAGGTGGATTCTTTACCACTGGACCACCAGGGAAGTCTCTTGTTCCTGGTTTTAGAGGAAATGCTTTTAGTTTTTCACCATTGAGGATAATGTTTGTTGTGGGTTTGTCATATATGGCCTTTATTATGTTGAGGTAGTTTCCCTCTATGCGTACTTTCTGGAGAGTTTTTATCATAAATGGGTGTTGAATTTTGTCAAAAGCTTTTTCTGCATCTATTGAGATGATCATATGGTTTTTATTATTCAGTTTGTTAATATGGTGTATGATATTGATGATCTATCTAGTGATGCAAGTGGAGTATTAAAGTCCCTTACTCTTATTGTATTGCTTTCCATTTCTCCTTTTAGGTCTGTTAATATTTGCTTTATATTTTTAGGTACTCCAATGTTGGGTGCATAAATATTTACAAATGTTATATCCTCTTTTTGGATTGACCCCTTTATCCTTCTTTGTCTTTTAATAGTCTTTGTCTTAAAAGTCTATCTTGTCAGATATAAGTATAGCTACCTTCCGCTTTCTTTTGGTTTCCATTTACATGGAATATCTTTTTCCATCCCTTCACTTTCAGTTTGTGTGTGTCCTTACATCTGAAGTGAGTCTTTTGTAGGCTGCATATAGATGGGCCTTGCTTTTTTATCCATTCAGCCATTCTGTGACTTTTAGTTGGAAAATTTGGTCCCTTTCCATTTAAACTTATTTTTGACAGATATGTACTTATTGCCATTTTGTTAATTGCTTTCTGTCTTTTTTGTAATTCTTCTGTTTTTTTCTTCTTCTCTTGCTCTCTTCTTTTGTGATTTGATAGTTTTCTATAGTGGTATGCTTAAATTCCTTTATCTTTTGTGTATCTACTATAGGTTTTTGCTTTCTGGTTATCATGAATCTTACACAAAATAACTAATTATATTTACGACAGTCTGTTTCAAGTTGATAGCAACTTAAGTTTGAATGCATTCTAAAGCTCTGCAGTTTTACCCTCCCCCACCACTTTTCATGCTTTTGATGTCACAATTTACACCTTTTTGTCTTGTGTATCCCTTAACAAATTATCATAGTTATTTTTACTACTTTTGTCTTTTAACCTTTATACTAGCTTTATAAGTGATTAACCCACCACCTTCACAAGATTAGATTATTCTGAATTTTATTCTATATTTACTTTTGCCAGTGAGTTTTATACTTTTATATATTTTCTTGTTACTAATTACACCCTTTCATTTCAGCTTAAAGAAGTCCCTTTAATATTTCTTGTAAGGCCAGTTTAGTGGTGATGAACTCCTTTAGCTTTTGCATATTTGGAAAACTCTTTATCTCTTCTTCAATTCTAAATGAAATCTTTGCCAAGTACAATATTCTTGGTTGGCTTTTTTTTTCTTTTGGCCCTTTGAATATACCATGCCACTTCCTTCAGGCCTACAAGGTTTCTGCTGAAAAATCTACTCATAGGCTTATGGGGGTTCTCTCGTATGTAACAAGTTGTTTTTACTTACTTTTAAGATTCTTTCCTTGTCTTTAACTTTTGACGCTAATTATGTGTCTTGGTGTGGGTCTCTTTGGGTTTGTCTTCTTAGGAACTCTCTGGTCTTCCTGGAACTGGATGTCTGTTTCCTTCCCCAGGTTAGAAAAGTTCTTGGCCATTATTTCTTCAAATAAGTTTTCTACTCCTTTCTCTCTCTCTTCTCCTTCTGAGATCCTCATAATGCAAATGCTAGTCTGCTTGGTGTTGTCCCTTAAGCAGTTCCCCATGCTATAGAGTAGGTCCTTGTTGGTTATCCATTTTTTTTTCCATTTTGCCTCTTTTATTTTTAAAAGTGCAAAGGGGATGCAAAATAGAGTATGGCTTCATTTACTTTTATTTTTTTAACATCTTTATGGAGTATAATTGCTTTACAATGATGTGCTAGTTTCTGCTTTATAACAAAGTGAATCAGTTATACATATACATATGTTCCCATATCTCTTCCCTCTTCCGTCTCCCTCCCTCTCACCCCTCTAGGTGGTCACAAAGCACCAAGCTGATCTCCCTGTGCTATGGGGCTGCTTCCCACTACCTATCTATTTTACGTTTGGTCATGTATATATGTCCATACCTCTCTCTTGCTTTGTCACAGCTTACCCTTCCCCCTCCCCATATCCTCAAGTCCATTCTCTAGTTTCCATTCAGCTAGTCTGTGTCTTTTGGTGGGAGCATTTAATCCATTTACATTTAAGGTAGGGCTTCCCTGGTGGCGCAGTGGTTGAGAGTCCACTTGCTGTTGCAGGGGACACTGGTTTGCGCCCCGGTCTGGGAAGACCCCACGTGCCGCTGAGCGACTGGGCCTTGGGACTCTCTGTGCTTCCTGGACTTGATTAACTATTTCCTTTCCCATATTAGGGAAGTTTCCAACTATAATGTCTTCAAATATTTTCTCATACACTTTCTTTTTCTCTTCTTCTTCTGGGACCCCTGTAATTCGAATGTTGGTGCGTTTAATGTTGTCCCAGACATCTCTGAGACTGTTCTGAGTTCTTTTCATTGTTTTTTATTTATTCTGCTCTGCAATAGTTATTTCCACTATTTTATCTTCCAGGTCACTTATCCGTTCTTCTGCCCCAGTTATTCTGCTATTGATGCCATATAGAGTATTTTTCATTTCATTTATTGTGTTGTTCATCATTGCTTGTTTCCTCTTTAGTTCTTCTAGGTCCTTTTTAAGTGTTTCTTGCATTTTGTCTGTTCTATTTCCAAGATTCTGGATATCTTTGCTATCATTATTCTGAATTCTTTTTCAGGTAGACTATTTCGTCTTCATTTTTTAGGTCTGGTGGGTTTTTATCTTGCTCCTTCATCAGCTGTGTGTTTTTGTGTCTTCTCATTTTTCTTATCTTACTGTGTTTGTGGTCTTGTTTTTGCAGGCTGCAGGTTGGGAATTCCCATTGTTTTTGGTGTCTGTCCCCAGTGGCTAATGTTGGTTCAGTGGGTTGTGTAGGTTTCCTGGTGGAGGGGACTAGTGCCTGTGTTCTAGTGGATGAGTCTGGATATTGTCATTCTGCTGGGCCGGTCCACGGCTGGTGGTGTGTTTTGGGGTGCCTGTGGGTTTATTATGATTTTAGGCAGCCTCTCTGCTAATGGGTGGGGTTGTGTTCCTGTCTTGCTAGTTGTTTGGCATGGGTTGTCCAGCACTGTAGCTTGCTGGTCATTGAGTGAAGCTCAGTGTTGCTGTTGAGATGGAGATCTCTGGGAGATTTTCGCCATTTGATATTATGTGGAGCTGGGAGGTCTCTTGTGGACCAGTGTCCTGAAGTTGGCTCTCCCACGTCAGAGACACAGCACTGACTCCTGGCTGCAGCACCAAGAGCCTTTCATCCACACGGCTCAGAGTAAAAGGGAGAAAAAGTAGAAAGAAAGAGAGAAAGAGTCTAAAATAAAATAAAATAAAGTTATTAAAATAAAAAATAATTATTAGGAAAAAAATTTTTTAAATAAAACAAACAAAAAAAAACGGACAGTCAGAACCCTAGGACAAATGGTGAAAGCAAAGCTATACAGACAAAATCTCACACAGAAGCATACACATACACACTCACATAATATATCTTGCTCTCAGAGCCCACGTCTTCAATTTGGGATGTTTCGTTGTCTATTCAGGTATTCCACCGATGCAGGGTACATCAGGTTGATTGTGGAGATTTAATCTGCTGCTCCTGAGGCTGCTGGGAGAGATTTCCCTTTCTCTTCTTTGTTCGCCCAGCTCCCAGGGTTCAACTTTGGATTTGGACCCGCCTCTGCCTGTAGGTCTCCGGAGGGCGTCTGTCCTTCGCTCAGACAGGACAGGGTTAAAGGAGCCGCTGATTAGGGGGCTCTGGCTCACTCAGGTCGGGGGGAGGGAGGGGCACAGAATGCGGGGCAAGCCTGCGGTGGCAGAGGCCGGCGTGACATTGCACCAGCCTGAGGCACGCCGTGCGTTCTCCCAGGAAATTTGTCCCTGGATCATGGGATCCTGGCAGTGGCGGGCTCACAGGCTCCTGGGAGGGGAGGTGGGGATAGTGACCTGTGCTCGCACACAGGCTTCTTGGTGACGGCAGCAGCGGCCTTAGCGTCTCATGCCCGTCTCTGGGGTGCGCACTGATAGCCGTGGCTCATGCCCGTCTCTGGAGCTCCTTTAAGCAGCACTCTTAATCCCCTCACCTCGTGCACCAGGAAACAAAGAGGGAAGAAAAAGTCTTTTGCCTCTTCGGCAGGTCCAGACTCCCTCCCGGCTAGCCGTGGTGCACTAACCCTTTCAGGCTGTGTTCATGCCGCCTGTCCTCTCCCTGCGATCCGACCGAAGCCCAAGCCTCAGCTCCCAGCCCCCGACCGCC
Source organism: Neophocaena asiaeorientalis asiaeorientalis (assembly GCF_003031525.2). NCBI lineage: Eukaryota > Metazoa > Chordata > Mammalia > Artiodactyla > Phocoenidae > Neophocaena > Neophocaena asiaeorientalis. The sequence continues at coordinate 3,339,464 of NW_020173979.1, read as the reverse complement.
CCAGTGGGTGAGCAGACAAGCTTCTCGGGCTGGTGAGTGCCCGTCGGCACCGATCCTCTGTGCGGGAATCTCTCTGCTTTGCCCTCCGCACGCCTGTTACTGTGCTCTCTTCTGCGGCTCCAAAGCTTCCCCCCACAGCTACCCGCAGTCTCCGCCCGCAGAGGGGCTTCCTAGTGTGTGGAAACCTTTCCTCCTTCACAGCTCCCTCCCACTGGTGCAGGTCCCGTCCCTATTCTTTTGTCTCTGTTTATTCTTTTTTCTTTTGCCCTACCCAGGTACGTGGGGAGTTTCTTGCATTTTGGGAGGTCCAAGGTCTTCTTCCAGCATTCAGTAGGTGTTCTGTAGGAGTTGTTCCACGTGTAGATGTATTTCTGATGTATCTATGGGGAGGAAGGTGATCTCCGCATCTTACTCTTCTGCCATCTTCCCCATCTCCCCTGGTTATCCATTGTAAATAAAGCAGTTGTGTACATGTCAGTCCCAATCTCCGTAACTATCCCTCCCCCCATTCTTTTTTTTTTTCTTTCTTTCTGCTCTGATTATGTGAGTTCCACTGCCCTGTCTTCAAGTTCACTGATCCTTTCTTCTGCTTCATCTAGTCTGGTTTTGAACTCATCTCTTATATTTTTCTGTTCGGTTGTGGTACTCTTCAGTTCTGTGACTTCTATTTGGTACTTTCTTATATTTTCTGCCACTTTGTTGAAATTCTTACTTTGTTCATCCATTCCTCTCCTGAAATCAGTAAGAATCTTTATGACCATTACTTTGAACTCTTTATCAGGGAAATAGCTTATCTCCACTTCCTTGAAGTTTTTTTTTTTTATATAAATTTTTAAATTTATTGCCGTGTTGGGTCTGCATTGCTGCATGCGGGCTTTTTCTAGTTGCGGTGAGCGGGGGCTACTCTTCATTATGGTGCGCGGGCTTCTCACTGCAGTGGCTTCTCTTGTTGCAGAGCACGGGCTCTAGGCTTGCAGGCTTCAGTAGTTGTGGCTTGTGGGCTCTAGAGCGCAGGTTCAGTAGTTGTGGTGCATGGGCTTAGTGGCTCTGCGGCATGTGGGATCTTCCCGGACCAGGGCTCGAACCCATGTCCCCTGCGTTGGCAGGCAGATTCTTAACCACTGTGCCACCAGGGAAGTTCCCTTTTTCTGAGATTTTTTATCTTGTTCTTTTGTTTGGAACATATTTCTCTGTATCTTCATTCTTCTACGCTCTCAGTGTTGGTTTCTGTGCATTAGATAAAACAGCTACCTCTACCAGTCTTGAAGGAGTGGCCTTATGTGGCGATGAAATTTATTGTTCAACTTTGCGCTAGCTCTTGGTTGTCTCCCCAAACCTTTGTGATTGTCCAAGCAACCTACGTTATTTCTAGTGGCTCCCTGTAGTCGAAGGACCTGCTAAGACCTGTCAGTGTCCCAAAGGGAAGGATCTCAGTCAGCACCTAGATTCAGGCTGATTGGAAGTCAGACCCTCAGGCAGCAGCTTTTAAAGTATGCAGGTATATGCTATCCTTTGGGACTGTGAGTGTAAACCCCACTGACCACCAGGACCAGGTGATCGAGAAGTGTCCCTGGGCAGAAGCTGTAAAAATTAGGGTGCCAGACAAGTGTATAAGCTCCTTTCTGGGAGATACTGATGACCTAAAGTGAGGCAGAGGGAGAACACAGAGATACTGTCCACCAGCGTTCATTGCAAGAGAGCACCTCAGTAGTCTCTTAGATGCATGCCAAACCAGAAGCCTGCCCCTCAGACCAAAGCTCCAGGAGAAGCAAATAGGCCTCTTTCACAGAAAAACTGGAGATCTTTTTTCAGTCTGTTGTCCACACTGTATGCTGGCAGTGGTAGCTGCTCAAGAACTATCTCTGATTGTTATAACCCATGGGACCCAGAAACACAAGTGCCACCCCACTGGCCTTGACAGCCAGGTGATCACAGGCCATACCCTGGGCGGCAGCCACAAAAACGGGGCACCCAATGTAAAGATGCATGTACAAGCTCCCCTCTGGGGAATACTGGCCCTCTGGAACACCGTAGAGGGAGAGCAGGAAGATATACCCACCCTCCAAGGTCTCTGAAGAAAATTACAGCCAGCCCCTTAGATATGTGTTTAATAAGAAGCCTGTTCTTCAGGCTACAGCTGTGAAGATAAACTAATAGACCTATTTCACAGAAAGACTAGGTGCCTCAGTCTGTTGCCTCTCTGCTGTGCCCTGGGGTATAGCTGGTTAAGAACTCTTTATTTGCTGTTACAGTCCTGTGGGACCCATAAGCATAAATCCCCCTGGCCACCAGAGCCAGGCAACCTAGAGGTGTCCCCAGGGTGGCAGCAGCAAAAATCATGGTGCCAAATGAGGGTGTAAGCTTCTTTCTGGGAGTCACAGGCAAGCTGGAACAGGGCAGAGGGAGGGTGCAGAGATGGTAACCACCAGCCTCTATCTTTGGAAAATAAGCAAATAAGCCTCTTTCACAGAAAGTCTGTGTGCTTTCCAATCAGCTGCCTCCGTGCTGGGCCCTGGGGTGGGTGAGTCTGCCAGTCTGAACCCTTCAAGAATGATTTCTCAGTGCGCTGAAGACTTGTGGGTCTCATGAAGGCAAGCCCTGTTGGCTTTCAAAGCCAGACTTTTGAAGGGCTCATCTCTCAGGTGCAGGTATTAAATATTGGGATGCCAGATGTGGGGTTCAAAGCCTTTGCTCCTCAGGGAGAAGCTTGGGGTTTTTGAGATACCTCCTAATTGTGGATTTGTAAGTCAAGGGTGGGGTTTATGGCAAAATCGTGTCTCAGCCTCTCCTGCCTGCTTTTTGATGTGGGTTTTTTCTTGTTCACCTGATGTGTAGCCATTGCTCAGCTAGTATTGGTCTCTTACAGAGGAAATTTTTCCATGTGTAGCTGTAGAATTGGTGTCTGTGGGAAGAGGTGAGTACAGGATCCTCCTACATTGCTGTCTTGAACCAAATCCCAGACAAATCTTTTTTGGGACCACACTTCAACCCACTCCATTTGTCTTCTGGCCTCCATCTCTTCTGATGAGAAGTCAGTACTCATTGAGGTTGTTGTTCTCCTGTATGTAATTTGTCACATTCTTCTCTGGCCGCTTTCAAGACTTTTTTTTAATGCTTCGGTTTCAGCAATTTGACTGTGATGTGCCTGGGCATGGTTTTCTTCATACTTATTCTGCTTAAGATCTGCTGACCTTGAATCTTTAAATTTATATCCTTCGCCAGACTTGGGGCAATATCAATCATTTCTGCAAATATTTTTCTGCCCTTTCTCTGTCTCCTCTTTCTGGAGATTGTCCTACAGGTCCCTGAGTCTCTGTTCACTTTTTTCCTCATCTTTCTTCTCTCTCTCTTCTGATTGGGTAATTTCTTTTACTGAGTCTTTCCTCTGTCACCCCCATTGTGCTGTTAACTCCATCCAGTGAATTTTTTACTTCAGATATTGTGTTTTATTCAATTCTAGAATTTATTATTATTTTTAAAATATGCGTTCTCCTAACTTTCATTCGTTGCAAATCTGTTTTCCTTCATGCCATCGAGTATTGTTATAATAAACACTGTAAGATGTTTGTCTGCAAATTTCAGCATCTGGTCATCTTAAAATTGGTCTCTATGGACTGTCTTTTCTCCACAGAGTGGGTCACGTTTCCCTGTTTGTGTGTTAAGTAATTTGGGGCGGTACCCTGGATGTTCTGAAAGTCATATTGTGGAGACTGGATTCTGTTATATTCTTCTGAAGGGTGGTGGTGATGGTGGTTGTAATTTTAAGCAGGCAGTTGGTTTGGTTGAATTCAAACTTTAAACTCTGTCTCCTGGACATCAGCTCACATCTCAGTTCAGTTCTTTTATTCTTGGCTGGGCTGCTTGCAGTCAGCCCTGTGCATGCGTAGGTTAGGGGTCACCTAGAGTCTGGACAAAGCTTATACACACAATCTGGGGCTTCTCTCTCATCCTCTCCTTTCTGGCATATCCCTCCTCACTTTGCTGCCACATAATTGTCCTGAAGTGTGTTCTCTGGTTTTTAAGGCCAAAAAGACTGAGAATTTTCTTTCAGGGTTTGAGCTGCCTTGCATAGCACCAACTGCACCCTACCCTCAGGCTAAAAGCCACAAAAATTGGAAACTCATCTCATACTATTCTCTTCTTTCAACTTCCAACTCCCCTCCAGTATACACCTGCTTTTATTTACTCTCGTGTCTTTAGGTCATTTGTTGTTGTGTTTTTGTTTTTATTTTCCATATTGGTCCAGAGTTTGTAGTTGTTATCTGTGGGAAGGTGAGAGTTAGTCATCACTCAGAGTATACCTAGGTTTTTTCCTTCTCCATCAGCTGGTGGAGAAAACCTTCCTCTCCCAGTGAAGCCATAGGTATCAGCTGAAGGAGAGGCATTAATGGGGCTCAAAACTGGTAGCCTATTAAGTAACTCAATGGATGGGTTGGAGCGATATTCTCAAGGGCGGAATGTGCCATCTGTGAAACTGGAAGAGGCCTGGCAAGCATGGTGCTTCTTTTTTAGCATTAGGAGTTGCAAGGTGCAATAGTAATTCCTGTACTCTAAAGGGGATGTCCTGGCATAACATGCCCTGGATCATTGAGCACTTCAAAACTATACTTGCATAGTAAGATTTTTATCTCCCAACCTCTTGGAGCACATGGTCTTACTGGGACATATAGAGTAATGGCCACTTCTTGCTCATCAGGTCCAATTAATATTATGTATCCATATAATGGACCACTGTGATGATACGTGGAAGGTCCAGAAAATCAAGGTCCGTTTGGACTGTGTTTTGACAGAGAACAGGAGAGTTCACAGGAGAGCCCTGAGGTAAGATTGTCAATGTATACTGTTGTCCATCTGTAAATGCAAATTGTTTCTGATCCTCCTTTCTGATCAATATTGGAATATTAGGTCAATAGCCACATACTATGTAAGAGAGGCTATGTTGCTTCCTTCCAGTATAGATACCAATCCAGCATAGCAGTTGCCTTGTGGCTGCCCCTTAGCTAAGTTTGCAGTAGACCACTGTCATCTGCCATATCTGTCTGGTTTTTACAGGGACCAGACTGGCAAATTAAAATAAGATATAATGGGGACTACCATCCTTGCATCCTTTAAGTTTTTTAGGTTAGCACAGCATTTGACCCAAGAGGCAGTATTGTTAGTGATTTACTATCTTAGCCAGATTCAGAGTGATGGGGAGGAAGATAGCAGTTCAGGGGCTTTCATTTGGCCTTTTCTACTGTAATAGTCCTTATTACATAGGTCAAGGAGCTAATGTGAGGGTTCTTCCAGATGCTAAGTATATACAACCTGATTATACATTTAGGTACCAAGGAAATGACTACCAGATATATCTGTGAAGACTTCGGACCCACTGTAACGAAGTCCAGAGCCAGGACTTACATATATTACCTGACCTCCAGAGTCCCTGCTTTAATGATGAGTCTTTGATGTGCTTTAGTTTTGGAACTTCTACTCTCCTTCTCAGCACTGTCATGGTAGTTCCATCATAGTACCTCACTTAACGTGGGCATCAGCTTTCCAAGTATCTAAACACTATCTTACTATTTGGATCAGTTCCAAAGCCTCTTTTCAGCATATTAAATATTGAGTCCTGGAAAAGTATCTCCATGTCAACAAACACTCCTTTAATCAGACTAATAGTCCACCACCCCTGACCCTGGTTCAGCATCCTCGGTACATTTGCAGGCAAACACTCCTGGCTTTTGCTGCTACATATTAGCCTGGTCCTGTAGCTCCTTTGGTGAATAATTCTTTTCCACCCTGAACAGGCCAGCACTTCCCCAGGTGGGTCGTGCTGAGACTTAACCCTAGTTATTGGCCTAGGGTCCAGAAGGGGATGTGTAGGAAGATCTTGAGGAAGGCAGATACTGTTTTGCAGGACATCTGCCTCAGGTAAGACCTCTGCATAGTTTCTGCAAGGAGGCGTGCTGCTGTTGTCTTCTAGCGAGGGGAAGTAACTCGCTTTTGCATGCCCAGAGTGTTCAAATGGATCTCAGGTTCAATATTCTCAAGTGCATCTTTCTGGATATCCCTATCCCAAGTCTCAGCGTCCCACTTCATCCCTATCAGGGGCCTAACTTTGGTGTAGGAGACTTATTGAGGCTGTAAAGTTAGCCACTGCTGAAATTCTACTATTCTTACAGTATAGCCTTGTGCCTGGTCTTTAGCACAATTTACCTTCCAGCTACAGTAGATGACAGTCTTTTTTGAAAGCTGCTAATGAGACCTTCTGATTTTCACATCTTGCCTTAAAGTGGTAATTATCTGCCCTGAGCTTGTCGTCTTCTCTCTTCCATGTATCAGTAGCGTCCAGCAATAATGAACTAATTCCATAGTCCTTTAAGTTATTGTTTCCTCTGTATTGCACAAGCCCATACAACTCTTTTCAGTTGTACCTGATTCCGGTTTACCACAGGTACATGTTTTAGTAATGTCAGCGTTATGGCATAGCAGGTGATAATAACACTACACTTACCATCACTGATGGCATCTTTATTGCCATCTGACCAGCAAGTGATCAGATTCCAAAATCTCATCCTTAGAGTCTGTTTCCTGTGACCACTACGAGTTCCAAATGTCTTAGGTAGGGTTCTTCAGAAGCAGACTATGAAATGGGACTTCATGTGCAAGTAATCTATTTAGGAAATGCTCCCAGGAAAAACTGGAAAATGAATAGGAGAAGCAGGATACAGGAGGGGAAAAGCCAAGCAAGTGTGTGATCTCAAACAAAGTCCCATGGAGGGTAGCTTCAGCTTGATGCCACAGGGGAACTTTGGAATATAAATTGGGCCTCAGAGTTTTTGTCCTGACTTGTTGCCAGGAAGCTGGGCTTTCACACTCCCACACCAGTCAGTCACTGGCTAAGGCCCATCTCAGGGTGGGTGGATGTAAATTCCCCGAGCACTTCTGACTCTGCCTGTGGGCACAGTGGCTCCGGTAGCCCTTGAGTAGGCCTTTGAAGAGTCTCAGGTGTGGACTGCTAGAAGCAAAAGACACAAGCTGGGGGAGGGGCAAAGAGAAACCTTTAAGGGGGACCTGGGTGGAGCCCCAGGAGTATCCACTGTAAGTGCTTACCTTTCCTTCCCTCCATAACTCCTCTTTTACTCCTCCAGTCCTGGGGGAGCCAGACACAACAGAGTGAGTGGGGAAGAAGAGAAGAGCGAAGTGGCAGAAACGATGAAGAGGCAGATTAGTTGGGATAGGCTAGGTTATACTGCACTAACAAACAACCCTAAAATCTCAGCGGCTTATCACAATAACGTTTATGCTTTCTTATGCCTCGTGTCCTGTGTGGATTGACAGCGGGCTGTGCTCCACATGGTCACTGGGGGCTAAAGTTGTTAGAGGATCCACCGTCTTGTTCTGCAATAGCTTGAACACACAGCTTCCCGGGTGATTTTTTTTTCTTTTAATTGAAGTATAGTTGATGTATAATATTATGTTACAGGTGTACAATATAGTGACTCACAATTTTTAAAGGTTATACTCCACTTATAGTTATTATAAAATACTTGCTGTATTCCCCATGTACAGTATATCCTTGTGGTTTATTTTATACCTAATAGCTTGTACCTCTTAATCCCCTAACCCTGTATTGCCTCTCCCTCCGTCCCTCTCCCCACTGGTAACTACTAGTTTGTTCTCTATGTCTGTGAGTCTGCTTCGTTTTTGTTATATTCACTAGTTTGTTGTAATTTTTAGATTCCATATATGTGATATCATACAGTATTTGTATTTCTCTGCCTTCTTTCATTTAGCATAATGCCCTCCAAGTCCTTCCATGTTGTTGCAAATGGCAGAATAATTCTTTTCCGTGTGTGTGTGTGTGTGTATGTATATATATGTGTATATACATATATATACACACACACATACATACACACCACATCTTCTTTATCCATTCATCTGTTGATGGACACTTAGATTGCTTCCATATCTTGGCTGTTGTACATAATGCTGCTGTGAAAATTGGGGTATATGTATCTATTCAAATTAGTGTTTTTGTATTTTCTGGATACGTACCCAAGGAGTAGAATTGCTGGGTCATATGGTAGTTCTATTTTTAGTTTTTTGAGAAACTTCCATACTGTTTTCCACAGTGGCTGCACCAATTTCCATCCCCCCCAGTAGTGTACAAGGGTTCTCTTTCTCCACAGCCTCACCAACGTTTGTTATTTGTGTTCTTTAGCCGTTCTGACAGGTGTGAGGTGACATTTCATTGTGCTTTTGATTTGCACGTCCCTGATGATTAGTGATGTTGAGCATCTTTTCATGTGCCTCTTGGCCATCTGCATTTCCTCTTTGGAAATATGTCTATTCAGTTCTTCTGCCCATTTTTTAATCAGGTTGTTTGTTTTTTTGATGTTGTATTAGCTGTTTATATATGTTGAATAGTAACCCTTGATTAGTCATATCACTTGAAAATATTTGAAATATAGGGAATCAAATGGTGTAGTTGGTGAGTATCATCCCGACCATTCCTGTCTTTTTCACTGCAAGCTTCTAAGTCTAGTTTAAGCTTGAGCTGGATGAGAAAAAGTTTAAATCAAATGTGAAAGTAAAACTTGGTAACTAGACTTGCCAAAATAATTTTAGAAAAACAATGGTATTTGCCAGAGATTTTGTCACCAAGGCAGGGGAAAATGGTTTTACCTAGCACAGAGGATGTGAAAGAATTAAAGTTCCTAACAAAAAACTGAAAATAGCCAAAATGCCTAACTATATAATAGTGGTTAGGTAGATTATGTACATTGACAGGTGGGTAGGTTACTTAGCCATTTCAAACTATGTGTTTCCCGAGAACTTTTAGTGGTCTTGTTAAAATGCTTATGATGTAAGGGGAAAAGTTAGGATATAAAACTGCATATGAGAATTCCCATCTCTTACCTGGATTACTGTAAAGGCCCTACTTACCACCCTTCTGCTGCTCCAGTATGTTCTTTATGTTGCAGCAGTCACCTGTCTCCAACATAAAGCCAATGTCACACATGACCTTCAGGATAAAATCTCTGTTTCTTTTCATAGTTTACATATATCTCTCTGGTCTGTCTCTCCTACTTCATTTTTCTCAACTACCCACTTCATACCCTATTGTCAAATTTATACCCCCAGGCCAGACATTTCCTCCGAGTCCCAGATGTATGTAGACAAGCAACATCCCTCTTTGGTTGTGTCACAGGCATCTCAAATTTAACATGTGCAAAATTAAACTTGGTTTTTTTGGAGGTCTCACTTTAAAATTGAACTTCTGATTCCCTCTCTTCAGTACACCAGTGTCCTGTGCCCATCTTTTCTAACTCTATAAATGCTACCTCTATCTACCCGGTCACCAAAGCCAGAAATTCAGGAATCACCCTTGAGTCTCAGCTCCTTTCTAACTTCAGCTTGCACTTGGACCCTCATGGTCTCTCTGATCCCTCACTATGTCGTGGTATTTCAGCCTCTCAACTTCCATTTCTAACTGGTTGTTCTCTGAGTATACCCCAGTTCAAATCACTAAGAGAGAGATTCCAGTTGATTCAGTTTTGTCCCTACTAGTTTTTTGATGTCCTGAAGGAGGAGTCAACCCATCTTACTGGTTCTACCGTTTCATCAATTTTTTAGCATGTTTCCTCTCTCTCGGAATTGGTAAGAAAAAGGTTTTGCAAATTTTTCAAAGTCTTATCCAAAGTGAGAAGACATGGACAAGTAGAGGTAGGAAGGATGGAGCTCCAAACTAATTTAATGATTGTTGGAGGCTTATGACAACATCCGCTCTTGTGCCTATACGCTGAATATTTCATTTCAGTTACTCTTGTTTCATGTCTAGACTTTTTACTTGTTTCTTTTTTTTCTTAATAAAACTTTTCTTCAGATATAATTCACATACCATAAAATTCACCCTTTAAAATTATACAGGCAAATCTCAGAGATATTGTGGGTTCAGTTCCAGACTGCAATAAAGTGAATATCACAATAAAGTGAGTCACATGAATTTTGTGGCTTCTCAGTGCATATAAAAGTTATGTTTACACTATACTGTCATCTGTTAAATGTGCAGCAGCATTATGTCTAAAAATGCTTAATTAAACCTTAATTAAAAATACTTTCTTGATGAAAATGAAAAAACAATTACAGTAGTAACATCTGAGATCACTTATCACAGCTCACCATAACAAATACAATAATAATGAAAAAATTTGAAGTAGTGTGAGAATTACCCAAATGTGAAGCAGAAACACGAAGTGAGCAAATGCTCTTGGGAAAGTGGTGCCTCTAGACTTGCTCAATCCAGGGTTGCCACAGACCTTCAAGTTGTAAAAAACACAGTATCTGCAAAGTACAACAAAGCGAAGCACAATAAAATAAGGTATGCCTGTACAACCAGTGGATCTGTTTTTTTGTTTGTTTTTTAGTATATTAAGAGTTACACAACCATTACCGCTACCTGATTTTAGAACACTTGGTTCCTTTTTAAACTTTCGTTTTTAGCTCTCTGCTGAACATTTCGAACCACGTCCTGTCTCCTCAAACAGTGATTTTATCCTCAGATTACTCCAGTATCTGGCACCCCGTTGGTCAACTTCTAATGTTTTTTCTGCCGACTTTAGCTTTAATATTTTCCTCTGTGCCTAGTTTTTTTTTTTTTTTTTTTTTTTTGGCTGTTTGGGTCTTTGTTTCTGTGCGAGGGCTTTCTCTAGTTGCAGCGAGCGGGGGCCACTCTTCATCGCGGTCTCTCACTATCGCGGCCTCTCGTTGCAGAGCACAGGCTCCAGACGCGCAGGCTCAGTAGTTGTGGCTCACGGGCCTAGTTGCTCCGCGGCATGTGGGATCTTCCCAGACCAGGGCTTGAACCCGTGTCCCCTGCATTGGCAGGCAGATTCTCAAGCACTGCGCCACCAGGGAAGCCCCCCCCCCCAAGTTATTTTTTAATTGTGTGCTAGACATTTTATTTGTAAAATTGTTTGCAGAAATCGTTGAAACCTAAGATGATGTTCCCCTTCAGAGAGGATTCACCTTTGCTTCTGCCTGGAGCTTGTAAGCACTAGCAATACTGCATCACCCGAGGCCAATTTTAGGGGTTTTGATTATTTGAAGGAGAACTACAGTACCTATGAGGCCTCTTAACATCAGGTTTACTGTTATTCATGGGTGTAGCCTTTGAGGGCCCTACAGAGGCAATGGTTTCACTTGGGTCCCCTCTGTCCTACCCTTACCAGGCTTCTAATCCTTGTGCTCTTGGCACTGGGAGGTTGTCAAAAGCTGTTATCCACTCTGGGGTCAGCAAATGCTCCCAGGGTAAAATACCAGCATCGTCCCTCTGGCTCTCCATCCTTGCTTGAATAATTCTGGTAATTCTTCACTATCTTGTAGTTCTCATATGCCTTCAAGTAGATGTGTTTGTTACCGACCAGGGTCCTTGGCCTTCCTTAATCAATAGAAATTGATAAGAGACCAGACAAGAAATTTAGGCCAGGCTTTATTGGGGCCCCTGCTGCAGCAGGGGGAGAGCAAAAACAAATAACAGGTTCCCTTGCTCTCTCGCTCGCTTGCTGAGCGGGGGCCGAGCTGGTTCCTTATATGGGGTGAGGGTAGGGGTGTGTCCAAGGGTCGGGCCCAAACTGTGGTTTGCCCACCCCTTACGTGGTGTTGTGTGGAGGGGGTGTGTACAGTACCCTTCTTTTGCTCCTGTCTCCCTGCTTTTGCTCCCGGCTCTTCAGAAGTGGCAGTTGGGTTTTTTTGGTTTCTTTGTATCTTGTTGACCATAATTTGCCCCAACTGCGTGGGCATGCATGCAGTTATTTTTAGTTCCTTATAGTTTCTTTGTATTTTGTTGCTTGAGGAGACGTTTGTCCAGGTGCAAGCATTGCAGCACCGTAGCAAAGGGTCCCAGGTCCCTTGTCTCATCCCCTGTCTCTTCCCTGCTAAGGGATTCTACACCCCTTATTCTTAAGGGGTAAGGGGCCAAAGGTCTGTTCTTCTGAAACTTCTTCTTGCAGGACAGGGGCTGTAGGCCCTAGCCTACCCTAGAGGTACAGTTGCTGACTGTTCCAAGGACCTGTAGGGAACTGGGCCATCCTCCGCTGGAATGCGCTGAATTCCTTGAGCCATTATGAGTCTTACTTGAAACTGTTGGAGCCTAGAAGACACAAACTTAACCAAAAAGTTAAATAAACAAGGGCCAAAAAGGGGAAGGACAAAAGTAGCCATTAAAGGGCCTAGAAAGGGAAGGAACTAGCTTAACTTCCAGAGGAATTCTTTAACTGCTGACCAGACAGTGGAGGAGATAGCACCCCTACCAAAATTATGAAGCCACTCTGCCTGGTCGTGTATTTCCAGGTGCAGTAGGAAGTATTAGTTATCACACAAAGTATCTGTCGGTGGTGCCTGTCTTTTGAATGAGTATCTCAGATTTTCCACTGGCTCACAGGTGTATTGTTCTTTTGCGACCTGCGGGGTTTCTGGATGTCAAAGCTTTGGTCTGGACAAATGTACCCAACTAGCTGTCCCTTGCAGGTTGACAGCAGTGGGGGTGGTTAAAGTTACTTTATAGGGGCCCTTCCATTTTGGCAATAGTTGGCCTTTGGGGAACCCCTCTTTCCAGGCTTTAAGAAGAACTTGGTCCCCGGGGTTTATTTGTGAAGGAATTGCTCCTTCCTCTATATTTTTAGTGGGAGCGGGCAGTGCCCTGTGGGCATAGTCCTGGATTGCCTTCTGAACTTGTCCTAGATTAATAACGAATCTCAGGGCCTGGTTCACTTCCTCATCCAGTAGAATGTCAGTAGTTAGAAAAGGCCTCCCATAGGTCACTTCAAATGGGCTAAGACTCAGACCACTCCTGGGGGCTACACGGACCCCGAGGAGTACAATAGGAAGAAGTTCCAGGGTTCATGAGTTTCTTGGTAGAGCTTTGCTAAGGTTTTCTTTAAAGGACGGTTCATTTTCTCTACCTTCCCTGAAGACTGTGGGTGCTAAGAGATGTGTAGCTTGTAGTCTATCCCTAGGGCAGTTGTGAGCCCCTGTGTGATTTTGGCTATAAAAGCGGACCCATTTTCGCTTTAGAGGGACTTTGGAAGTCCAAACCAAGGAATTCCTTTCAATTGGGACTTACACACTTCCATAGTCTTTTCAGATTGCGTGGGGAAGGCTTCAGCCCATCCTGTGAAAGTATCAACAAACAGCAAAAGATATTTATATCCTGATCGCGGGGGCATTTGGGTGAAATCTGCCAGTCTTCCCCCGGATATGTCCCTCCGTGTTGAATTGGCCTGAGTAACGAAGGGGGAATTGGATGGGCCTGTGGGTTATTCCGGGCACATAAACCACAGGCAAGTGTTACTTGTTTTACTGTTCCTTTAAGCCCTGTCCCTGAAAAAGTCTTTTGCATCAGGTTCCACAGTGCATCCCTCCCATAGTAGTGGCATCATGTAAGCTCTTAGTGAGTTTCCATGGTTGGGCCTCAGGGATTAGAACCTTATCCTCCTTTTTATACCAGCCTGTGCTTTCTTTCTCATAGCCCCATTTCTCAGCATTTTCTTGTTCCTATGGGGAATACTGGGGGAGGCTAGCGAGTTCACGGGGGCCAATCACTAGGGCCATGACTTGTTCAGGTTCCTACAGTCGAGCTGCCTGTTTTGCAGTTTGATCAGCTTTGCTGTTCCCTTGGCTCACAAAGGATCCATCCCTCTGATGGCCCCTACAGTGGATTACTGCTACCTGGGTTGGGAGCTGCACTGCTTCTAAAAGATCCAAGATCAAATCTTTATGTTTTATGGGGGAATTTCTAGCGATTAACATTCCTCTTGCTTTCCAAATGGCAGCATGAGCCTGTAGCACGTGGAACCCATATTAAGAGTCAGTGAAAATATTTAATTTCTTATCCTTCCCTAATTGCAAAGCTCTCATTAATGCAGTTAGTTCAGCCTTCTGGGCTGATGTCTGGGGTGGCAGGGCCTTGGCTTCTGTGACTTCATCTAGACTAACTATGGCATACCCCACCTTCCAGGTTCCCTTTTCTAGAAAACTGCTCCTGTCAGTAAACCGTTCGACCTCAGAGCTGTCAGGAGGTTCATCGAGAAGATCAGGCCTGCTGGAGTAAGTTTGTTCTCTGGTCTCTATACACTGATGCAGTAAGTCTCCACTCCCGACCTCTGAACGCACAGTTGCTGGGTTCAGGGTTTGGCACACCTTTAAGGCAATGCCTGGGGTGTCCGTTAGGAGGGCCTGACATCTTGTTAACCTTCCTCCAGTAAACCAATGATGTCCTTTGACTTCCAGCACAGATGGTACCTGATGAGGGGTTAATACATCTAAGTGTTGTCCCAGGGTGAGCTTGGAAGCCTCATTAGCCAACAGTGTTGTGGCTGCTACTGCCTGCAGGCAGCTTGGCCATCCCAGGGCCACTGAGTCCAGTTTTTCTGAAAAGTAAACCACTGGTCTCTCTCTGATCTGGTCCCAGCTTTTGGGTCATGAGTCCTAGTGCTATCCCTGACCTCTCGTGAATGTATAGGGTAAAGGGCTTGTCCAAACTTGGAAGTCCCAGTGCTGGTGCTCTGCTCAACTCAGTCTTTTTTTTTTTTTTTTTTTAATTTTGGCTGCACCAGCTCTTTGTTGCAGCATGTGGGATCTAGTTCGCCAACCAGGGCTCAAACCCGGGCCTCCTGCATTGGGAGAGCAGAGTCTTACCCACTGGACCACCAGGGAAGTCCCTCAACTCAGTCTTTAGAGTCTCAAAGCCCCACTGGTGGTCCCTATTTCATTGAAGGTTTTCCCTTTCTTCTCCCTTTAGAACCTCATATAGGGGTTTTGCTGTAAGGCCATAATTTGGAATCCAGATACCACAGAACCCAGCCATCCCGAGAAAGCCTCGGAGTTGCCTCTTTGTGGTTGGGGATGGTTATATACTAATTGCCTACGGCCAGGGCTCGTGCCCCTGGGGTCAAAACAAATCCTAAATATTGAACCCTTGTTGTGAGATCTGAGCCTTAGTTGGAGAGACTTTATATCCCCTTTTTGCCAGAAAATTTACAACCCTAACAGTATTTTGATCTGAATCTTATTTGGTCTCACTACTTATCAATAGATCATCAACATATTGTAGGAGAGTTCCCTTCTCAAGGCTCAGTTCCCTCAGTTCCGTAGCTAACACATTTCCAAAAAGATGGGGCCGTCCCGAAAACCCCGCGGAAGCACCGTCCAGGTGTATTGGGTAGCCTCCAGGGGGTCAGGGTCCCTCCATTCAAAGGCAGAAAGGTATTGCGTTTGGATGTAGGGGAATACAGAAAAATGCATTTTTGAGGTCCGAAACAGAGAAATACTGGGTGCTCCCTGACACTTGGGTGAGGAGGGTGTCAGGGTTTGTTTGCCACCAGTGGGTGAATAGGGATGACTGCCTCATTCACTGCTCGTTAAGTCTTGCACAGACCGATACTCCCCGTTAGGCTTCTGAACGGGGAGGATCGGGGGTATTGCAAGGGGATTGGCAGGACCTAATGGGTCCGTGTTCTAGGAATTTGGTGAGCAGTGGTTGGTTTCCCCTCAGGGCCTCAGGCTTTAAAGGATATTGTCTTTACCCGGAGTATTTTTCCCCAGGCCTTAACCTTATTTTTATTGGGGGAACACATTTTGCCGTTCCTGGCACTGAGGTATCCCAAACTGCAGGATCTACTTGTTCTCTAATTTCTTGGGGGATGTCTTGGGGGGATATTTTGATGACCAGCAAGTGGGTCATCTGGGGCTACTAATAGATGCATTCTCTGTTTGAATTCTCTACCTCCTTGGACTTCACCCTCTCCTAAGCTGTCCTACTAGCTCCTAACTTATTTAGCAGATCTCTCCTGAGGAGGGGGACAGGGCATTCTGGCATATACAGAAAGGAGTGAGTAATAATAATGGACCCAACTCTGCAGGCAAGGGGAGACGTAAATCGCCTTACCTTTGGCTGTCCATCAACTCTCATCACAGTAGTCATGGCTGGAGAGGCCAGCCGGCCAAGTCAGGAAAGAGCAGGTGGCTCCAGTGTCTACAAGAAATTCAGTTCTCCTACCTGCCACATCGAGGGTGACCCAGGGCTTCACTGGAGTGACGAGGATGGACTGAGTGGGATCTGGAGCCAGGCAGGCGCTTGGGCCCCGTCAGTCCATGTGTGGGAATCTCTCATCCGAGACATTCCTGGGGAACTGGGGCCGGTCGGGGTTGCCCCTCCAGTGTCCCACAGGAGGGCGCTCAGGACATGCACAGAGCTGATCTCCCTGTGCTATGCGGCTGCTTCCCACTAGCTATCTATTTTACATTTGGTAGTGTATATATGTCCATGTATATGGAATTTAAGAAAAAAAAAACGGTTTGGGCTTCTTGGCAGTCTGTCTAGCCTTCTCGGCCCTCCGGGATCCCCTGGAGGTGGTGGGTGAATCAGAGCAGCCAAAAGCTGCATTTTCTTTATTAGCCTCTTATCCTTCTTGGCTTCCTCCGTTAAGTCTCAGTTATCTTAGACCTTGAAGGCCTCCTCCACCAAGGTTGACAATGGGGTTTGGGGCCCAGCCTCAAGCTTTTGTAATTTTCTCCTGATATCAAGAGTAGCCTGGGTGATAAAATGCATGGCCAACAGTGTCCTTCCTTTTGTGGGCTCAGGGTCTGTATCGGTATACTTCCTGAAAGCCTCTGTCACCCGGCTCAGGAAGACTGCCCGGGTTTCATCTTTTTCTTGTGTAACCTCTCAGACCTTATCAAAATTTACAGGCTTCACCATGCACCTTTTCATTCCTTCTGATTGACAAGTAATTTAATGTCTCATCCTAGCCTGGCCTACACGATCTTCATAGTGTGGGTCATGTTCTGGGACTGCATCCCCACCCACCTGATAAATTTGGTGGGGTAGATTGGTGGCCAGTAGGCCATCTGCATGTTCCCTGGCCTTTTTTAGTATACCCTTCTTTTCATCCAGGGTGCAACAGTGGGCCAGAATAACCATGATGTGCTGACAAGTAAGAGAGAATGTTCCTATAAGTTTCCCTATGCTGGGATGTATTCCTTGAGATTGAGCATCTGTAAAGCCTACGATGCGGGCTACTTGAAGTGGCCAATATGTAATCTGTAACAGTGTCTGGGCTGCCAAGGCCTGGAGTGATGGGAGTCCTAGAGGTGCAAAAAGGAACTCCTGGAGGAATTGGAGTTGGGCACAATGGAAAATGCCACAGGAGTCAGGACCTGAGGGCCTAGAGGTGGGAGTATACCCCCAGGGGACTTTTTTTCCTTTTTTTTTTTTGGACATAGAGTAAGGTGAGAGTCTAGGCAGGAGAAGAACCCAAAACCCTTTCCTCTATTGTTTGGTGGCTACAGTAAAATTGGGGAGAGCCTGATGATTCCATCTGACAACAGGCAACAGTGAGTTTGGACAGTGTTTCCCATGTAATTTAACAATTACTTTAGGATTTCTCTTTGGGATGCTCCAGGGGTCCCTTGGAGCACCCCAAAGTTAGCTGGAGGTCAAAAGAATTTCAATTAGAATTTGATATTTGGGAAGCCTGTCAAAAATTTTAAAAAGTTTTAAAACACCTGGTCAGACAGGATCATAGGTTGCTGTGAAACAGTACTTATTTCTTGAGCTAAGGTGGAAAAAAGATTTCAAAAATAAATACAGATCACTTAAAGGCACAGAAACTCACACAATCTGTTATCAAAAGCAGCATTCCAGGAAAACTTTGTTCTCTTATGAGAGAGAGAAACCAAATCCAGACCTGCATCAGCCTACTCTTAATAACATCCATTTACCTAATTAAATTTAATCCAACCTTAGAAAGTCCTGACCACATACAAGATTCTTTTTCAATTGTTCCTTTTCCACAAATCTACTGCAAATTTCTGTAGCCATATTTTGTCCCTTATTCTTTTCCCATTCAGAAATAACCAGATCTAGGACAAAATTAACCTTTTTCCTTTTAACAATATATTTTCGTTCCTCATACCTTCTTTTCTGAAAACACACATCCTACTCTCCTTAAACAACCATGAACTGTCTTTTACAGTAGAATTCCTTGATTGGAATATCCCATAACCTCTAGAAACTTGTATCTTCCCAAAGCACAATTTCTTTCCTTAATGTGGTGCAAGACATGTGTCTAATAAACCCAAACATTTTTAGTTTCCCTCTCACAAGAAGACAGCACTAGGTAAATTTAGACCTGTTTAGCAATTAATGTTCCAATATTTCATCTTATTTGGAATGGTCTGGATACTCAGTGGATTCCTATCATTCAACTTAGTTTAGTTTCAAGTTACCAAAATTTGGAGGGACTATTTAGATGGACATTTCCAAAACATCATTATTCCTATAGAGTTTACCAAAAAGCTCTTATCCCAGTTATATTTACTTAAAAGTTTAACTATATCAGGTTATTCTACTTGTTGACAGATTTTATAACAGAAACAATATGCACTTATTGACTTGCAGTAACCTTAGGTACGATAAAAGTATTGATATTATACTTAATGTTAATGACTCTAAAGAGAGGTCTGTATTAATTAAACCCACAGACTTAAGCTAGACAAGTTAATTTTTACATAAAGACAGAACCAGAGATCTCATAAGAAAGAAAGAAAAGAGGAAACAAAGAAGGGAAGAAAGAAAGGGAGGGAGGGAGGGACAGTGGGGGGAAGGAAGGAAAAGAGAAAGAAAGAAAGAAGATAAAATAAAATAAAGTAAAATATAATAAAGTTATTAAATTAAAAAATAATTATTAAGAAACAAAAATTTTTTAAAAAATGGACCGATAGAACCTTAGGACAAATTGTGGAAGCAAAGCTATACAGACAAAATCTCACACAGAAGCATATACATATACACTCACAAAAAGAGGAAAAGGGGAAAAAATCATAAATCTTGCTCTCGAAGCTCACCTCCTTAATTTGGGATGATTCCTTTTTCCGCTCAGACAGGACGGGGTTAAAGGAGCGCCGATGTGGGGGCTCTGGCTCACTCAGGCCTGGGGGAGGGAGGGGCACAGAGTGCGGGACGAGCCTGCGGCGGCAGAGGCCGGCGTGACCTCGCACCAGCCTGAGGCTCACCGTGTGTTCTCCCGGGGAAGTTGTCCCTGGATCCCGGGACCCTGGCAGTGGCGGGCTGCACAGGCTCCCCGGAAGAGGGGTGTGGATAGTGACCTGTGCTCGCACACAAGCCCCTTGGTGGCGGCAGCAGCAGCCTTAGCGTCTCCCGCCCGTCTCTGGGGTCCATGCTTTTAGCCGCGGCTCACGCCCTTCTCTGGAGCTCCTTTAAGCAGCGCTCTTAATCCCCTCTCCTCAAGCACCAGGAAATAAAGAGGGAAGAAAAAGTCTCTTGCCTTTTCGGCAACTCCAGACCTTTTCCCGGACTTCCTCCCGGCTAGCCATGGTGCACTAACTCCTTCAGGCTGTGTTCAGGCCGCCAACCCCAGTCCTCTCCCTGCGCTCAACCGAAGCCCGAGTCTCAGCTCCCAGCCCTGCCCATTCCGGCGGGTGAGCAGACAAGCCTCTCGGGCTGGTGAGTGTCGGCACCGATCCTCTGTGCGGGAATCTCCCCGCTTTGCCGTCCGCACGCCTGTTGCTGCACTCTCCTCCACGGCTCCGAAGCTTCCCCCCTCCGCCACCTGCAGTTTCCGCCCGCGAAGTGGCTTCCTAGTGTGTGGTAACCTTTCCTCCTTCACAGCTCCCTCCCACTGGTGCAAGTCCCGTCCCTATTCTTTTGTCTCTGTTTTTTCTTTTTCCCTACCCAGGTACCTAGGGAGTTTCTTGCCTTTTGGGAGGTCTGAGGTCTTATGCCAGCATTCAGTAGGTGTTCTGTAGGAGTTGTTCCACGTGTAGATGTATTTCTGGTGTATCTGTGGGGAGGAAGGTGATCTCTGCGTCTTACTCATCCACCATCTTCCCCTCGTCCCCCTATTTTTTAAATTTTTTTTAAATTTGTATTGGAGTATAGTTGATTCACAATGCTGTGTTAGTTTCAGGTGTACAACAAAGTGAATCAGTTATACATATATTGGGAAAAGTATACATATATTACGGAAAAACCCAACATTTTGGCCAACCCAATATATATATATCCATTCTTTTTCAGATTCTTTTACCATATAGGTTATTACAGAATATTGAGTAGAGTTCCCTGTACTATACAGTAGATCCTGTTGTTTATCTATTTTATATATAGTATTGTGTATATGTTACTCCCAATCTCCTAATTTATCACTTCCCTCCAGGTTTCCCCTTTGGTAACCATAAATTTGATTTCTAGATCTGTGAGTCTGTTTCTGTTTTGTAAGTAAGTTCATTTGTATCATTTTTTTTTGTGGATTCCACATATAAGTGGTATCATGTGATATTTGTCTTTCTCTGACTTACTTCACTCAGTATGATAATCTCTAGGTCCATCCATGTTGCTGCAAATGGCATTATTTCATTCTTTTTTATGGCTGAGTAATATTCTGTTGTGTATATGTGTACCACATCTTCTTCATCCATTCCTCTGCCGATGGACATTTAGGTTGCTTCCATGTCTTGGCTGTTGTAAATAGTGGTGCGTTGGGGTGCATGTATCTTTTTGAATTACGGTTTTCTACGGATATATGCCCAGGAGCGGGCTTGCTGGATCATATGGTAGTTCTATATTTAGTTTTTTAAGGAATCTCCATACTGTTCTCCATAATGGTTATACCAATTTACATTCCCACCCCACTTGAATTTAAAAGACCTCTTTTTTTTTCTCTTCTCAATTTGGGGGGCTACAGATAGATCAGGTAGTTCCTGAGAGCCCAGGCAGAATAGTTACATTGCAGAAGCAGAGGAGAGAAATGCAAACTCCTTGAGTTCAGATAGAATAGTTACGTTGCAAAGGCAGAGGAGAAAGATGCAAGCTCCTCTCCCCGCCCCACCCCCACTGCCTGTTTTTCTTTAAAATCCCAGTAAGTAGCCCAAGGCTGGAGTCTTGGGCGATGTGGGCTGTGTTTGTATTTCAAGGCTTAAGTGCTCCACTGTGCCCACAATGTCGGCGGAGACTTGCAGGAGCTATTGGACAGACAAAACTACATAAAACAAAGATACCAATGACAAAGACACGAACAAGAAGTTTTCAGGATAAAGGGGACCGGAGTGCAGGTATAAGGATCAAGGGAGAGATAAAGGGAGGAACAGAAAAGACTGAAAAAGAGAGAGACAGCAGGAAAATAAAGGTGAGAATAAACAGGACAATAGGACTTCCAGCCACTACACAGTATGAGGTTTGAGCCTCTATCACTCTCATAAATCTCCCTGCAGAGAGAGCCCGCTGGACCAGGATTTGCACGGTGTGAGGTGAGCCTCTCCCGCCTCTGCTTGTCACCTGTCAAGGTGAGCCATTGCCGGCCAGAGGGAGCATGGTCTCACAAGCTGAGAGGAGTGATGCTGTAGCTGCCTGACGTCCACGCGGAAGGATAGGCCAGAAGTAGGAGAGGACAGAGAGAGGAGAGGTAGAGAGCTATCAGGAGAGGGAAAGGGACAAGGGAGAGGGGGAAAGCATTGCCTGAATTGAGGGTACTGAGGCCCCCAGGGGCCAGGAAGGCAGACTTACCAACATGGTGATGCTGAAACAAGACGTTCAGGTGGCCACTTGTCACCCATGGGGAAGCTGCATTCGGTGGTCCCAGAAGTGCCCAGATCCCCTCCCGGGAAGGGGACAACTGCCCCACATTGGGTGCCATAAATCTGTTACCAACCAGGGTTCTTGGCCTCCTTAATCAATAGATATTGTTAAGAGGCTAGACAAGAAATTCAGGCAAGGTGAAATTTTCCCTTCCCAGGGAAGGGGGCGTGGGCATGGGCATGAGCTGGTTCCTTATATGGGGTGAGGGTAGGGGTGTGTCCAAGGACCAGCCTGGAGGGGTGGCTTAGGTGGTGTGCCCAGCCCTTTGGTGGTGCTGTGTGGAGGGGGCATGCATCGTACCCTGCTTTTGCTCCCAGCTCTTCAGAAATGAGGGTTGGGTTCTTTTGGCCTCTTTGTATCCCGTTGCGCATAACTTGCCCCATCTGCGCAGGCACGCAGTTGTTTTTAGTCCCTTGTAGTTTCTTTGTGTTCTGTTGCTCGAAGAGACATTTGCCCAGGTGCAAGCACTGCAGCAAAGGGTCCCAGGTCCCAGCCTGTCTCATGTTCAGTATTTTTGTCCAGATTTTCTAATCGTCCTCCGTGTCAGGACTGATCAGGATGACCTAGTCTGCCATCACTGGAATTGAAAGTTCTCTGTTTCATTTTTAACTAAAGACATACTTGTTAATCAGACCTAGTGAACACCCATGGTAGCACAGTGAGTTAATATACATCCATTCTATAGCCCCCAGATCCCTACTGCTCCCTTTATGGCACGAGAAGCCCAGACTGCGTATCTTGGTGTTGCAGCGTGCTGGATTCTGGGTGTTTAGGGGTCAGCTAAGGTCTTACTCCCTGCCCTCATGAAGCCTGCAGTCTGCCCTTTCCTTCCTAAAGTCTCCAACCTTTGTGAGCCAATATTCCCATTTGATTTTGTCTCTGTTCTTCTCGGCCCATCTCTTGGATTGCGACGCTCATGATTTCAACTGTCCTTCCTCTGAGTAAACTCTTTCCCAGACTTCGTACTGCTCTCGGGGCAGTAAAGGTCAGCCTGAGCCTGGAATGCCGGTCTGGCCCTGTCCTTTTCTCAGCCTCATGGCCCATAAACCATTCACTCTCAACTATAGCCCAGTCTCTGAATGCATGTGTTTTGGCACATACAAGTTTGTCCTCCTAGACTCGGCATCACCTCCACTGGGAAGCCTTCCCTGATTCTCCCAGGCTACATCAGCCTGAACTAACACGCTGCTTCACCAGGTCTGTTTCCCCAGGAGGACAAGCATTTTGAAGCCAGTGTCAATGTCTTATTCATTTCAGCGTCTCTAACACTTGGCGTTTAAGAGTTGTCAATTAATGTGGAAGGATCTCATGGGAAATCTCATGGGAACTTGGGAAAAGTGCCACGCATCCCCTAATGCAGTGTCTTTTCCACCAGTCGAATGAACCTTTTTCCCTGGGAACCTCAGTCAATTTCTACTCCTTAATGGGAGGCATGCCAGCTGCTTATCCGCCTGCATCCCCCCCAGACACATCGAGTTCACAGACCTTTGGGACACTGTGACAGTGGACTGCCACCTGCTGGTGAGAAGGTTTCTTGGACAGTGACAGGAAAGTTTCTAGGCCAGTGACAACTCAGGGCTACAGACAGAGGAGGGGTTCTTAAGGCATTCCACAAACAATATAAACCCCTTCTCAGAATAGTATTTTCAAATGCACAGTATAAAGCACATAGATTACAAGTGAAAGCAGTCATAATGAAATAGAGGTGTCAAAATATTAGAAAATATATATACTATGTGTGATATATGTCATATGTATTATATTTGTATCTCATTAAATAACAAGATCTAGTAGTAGGTCCAATAACTACTATAATTAAATGATGAACGAAAACGATAATTGAAGATGTCTGCAACAGCTGTAACGTGAGATGCAGTCTCTGTGATTTCTACTGCTGACATAGTCACAAGTACTGCTAATAATATTAGAGTTTGTTGCCTATACCCATAAGGAAAGGAAATGCTGAGTTTCAGTTAGAGGTTAGTGAAAAGACCAAATATTTCCCATCCAGGTACAAAGATACCCTGAATTCTACCCATGGATCCCTTGTGTGTGTTTGAGGGGGGGTCCATGGACTCCAGGTTAAGAACCCCTGAATGAGGTTTTAGAGGCATGGCTGACACTTTTTTGGGGGCTGCACTGGGTCTTTGCTGTGCGCAGGCTTTCTCCAGTTGCGGCGAGCGGGGGCTGCTCTTCGTTGCGGTGCGCGGGATTCTCATCGCGGTGGCTACTCTTGTTGCGGAGCACAGGCCCTAGGCATGCGGGCTTCAGTTGTTGTGGCACGTGGGCTCAGCAGTTGTGGCTCGTGGGCTCTAGAGCGCAGGCTCAGAAGTTGTGGCGCTCGGGCTTAGTTGTTCCGTGGCATGTGGGATCTTCCCGGACCAGGGCTCGAACACGTGTCCCCTGCACTGGCAGGCGGATTCTTAACCACTGTGCCACCAGGGAAGCCCATGGCTGACACTTTTGAACATGGCAGAGATGCTGGTGGTTAAGTGTGTGTGACTCTTGCTAAATGGGTGCAGTTGGCAGGAGAGGAGCTGTGGAGGAGACAGTGAAGTTCAAACTTTGAAGCCATAGGCACTTTATCAGCACTTACCAGTGCTCTGAGCTTTCGCCTGACTCTCCCCTTACCCAGCATGTTTCCTTGTCTATAAAACGAGAATGACAATGTCTTCCTCGTGGGTTGTTGAAAGGATTCAATAAGTTAACATGTAAAAACTCCTGGGGTCAAATGTTCACTGTTAAATGAGAATGATATAAATGTCTGTAGAGAAAACACACACACAGCCAAGCGTAACTTCTTTCAGAACAGAAACCCCAGTGTGACCTGCTGTACAACCTGGGAGGCAGCAGTGTACTCAGAAGATAGGAAACCCTTTCTTGTTTAAGTCTGCCCTGCTTTTCCCACCCGAACCCAAGGGAACAAACCCGAATGCAAAGAGTTTCCAACCTTGTTATTTTATTAGAAGCATATTTACATTCTCGCAGTTAACTTTGAAGAGAACATTTTACAAAAGTTTTTTATATAAAGTTTGGAAACTACATAAAAATAACTTCTATTCTTCATGAAGAGGAAAATATAAGTTAGTTCTATTTACTCTGCTAAAAATTGACTGTAAATGTGAAACAGTTCCGTCCGTCCCTTCCAGAGAAAACATTAGCACAGAACACAGAGAATACTGCATGGGCCTTCTCAATGTTGGGCATTGCACGCTGGCTCAATTGTGAGACTGGGAGACCCAACCAGACCCCATCCAGGAAGGACAGGGGAGGTGTTAAGGCTAAGGCAGCACTGAGCAGGAAGCAGCAGCTCCTTGAATGAGATCCCAATGTGAACGACAAACCAAAGAAGGAAATGATCAAAGACTTTCACCTACACCATGAAACCGGCATTTCACCTAATAGTCATTCTCACACCCCAGGCTACAAAAGGCAGTATTGTAAATAAAGCACAAGTCAGCCCTGCCACTGGCCATCACCTGACCATTCGCCAATGCTGGCCTCGCCTGGTGGAACTGGGTCTGTGTTCTGTAGTTACGCTGTTAGTTCACGTTTTCCCAGCACCTGTGCACCAAAGAGAATCAAAGGGCATAATTGTTTCACTTGTCTCATTTGTGTGAGACCTGAAAATTGTCCCTTCTGGGTCAAATAGTGAAGCAGGCAAGCTGAGTGCTCACTAACCGAAAAGGACCAGTGCCTTCCCACGGCCCCCAGTGCATCTTTACTGCATATGTAAGTCTTTGGAACCCCAAGTCCCTTTTCCTATTGAATGGTTACGCTACTTTCCCAAGATCCATTTACAACCAGTCCCCAGAAAACTCCAGGGAATTGCTTTAGAAAGACAAAGCACTGAACCCTTACCTATAGGAGTGAAGAAAGAGGAAGTCCTCCCAGGGTGTGTCAGCCACCCCATCACCACCAAAATAGTACGCAGACTCAGTACACCCATTTGATTCCTCAGAATCACCTTCAGTTTTCCGCTTTGTTTTTTTAAAGCAGGCATTTTCCTAAGGAAGCCATTTATTTATATTTTTTTCAAGTTAGACATAAAGGTGAAAAAAAAGTTTTCTTTGTAAATAAACCGAACGCTGGGTTGAGCATTTGCTTTTATTGGGTTATCTACGCTCTGCAGCCTGTGGGGATCAGAATCTGTGGGAGGCCGGCTGAGTCATCCAAAGGCCCAGCATTCCATCTGAGATACAGAAGCTTTGCTTTTGCCAGGTTCCTGGGGGCGGGAAGCACTGCATTTCTCCCTGATGCTTTTTCTCCCTGAACAGAAGTTCCAGTGACTGCCAGCCTCTGTGTGAAGTGTGAGGCCGGACTCTGAACTAGGAGGGACACAGAGCAGAGGGAAGCAGCCGTTCCGTATCACCTGCAGACAGGGTGGGCAAGTGTGAGACAGAATGACTGGGGTGGGAAAGTCTTGTGCGGCGAGGAATTTATCCCTGAACATAGGATCCCGTGCAGGCCCCAAAGGAATCGCAGGCTGGCGGTTCAGCCTGTGCCTCTGGTGCCAACCCCCAGCACGCCCATACCAACAGCTCCCCTCACGTGTTCAGTGGCACAGGCCCAGGCAGCGAACATGTTCCAATCCACCTGGCACAAGAGGCCCAGGGGGCCAAGGGTGTGTGTGTGTGTGCGTGTGTGTGTGTGTGTGTGCGCGCGCGTGTGTGTGTGTGCGCGCGCGTGCATGCGTGCATGTATGTGCAGGAAGGGAGAGTACGAGATGGCACGAAACACTTGAGATCAGGGTGAAGCGTTCAGCCTCTCCCCATCCCACCACTGTAGATGCTGTCTCAAGAAGAAAGCAGATTGGGGGAACTGGAGGAAGGAGGGCACCCCCTGAGCAGCTGGCTGCAGACTAGGCTCCACTGGGAACCAGAATGGCTGTTAGAAGGCATGGTTCTTGGTCTGACACTGCAGGGAATGGCTGAAAAGCCACCGGCGATTACAATAGGACACGCCCATGGTGACTTCAGCAGTAGCACTTTGTGCCCACAGACAGCAAAGCTGGTGTTTTGGCAAACAGGAGGGGCCTCGAGGCCACAGAACCCCTACTCCTCCTGGTCCCTGGCCCCCGCAACAGCCCAAGTCGCTGACAGCTCAAAGGAACCTGGGGCTCAAATGGAATGCACGTTAGTATCAGGCACATCTTAAAACCTCGCCCTCCACGGCCAGCGAGAGTCAGAAATGCCGGGTGGGTCTGTCAGGCACAGCTGGGGTGGCACAAGGCAAGGGGCTGGATTCGAGCCGGCATGGAAGCAAGAGGGAAGGGGCTCCTGAGTTACTTGTTCACAGAGAATGGGAGGGCCCCGAGGCCCACCGGCCTGCCAGCCACAGCCCTGGGCGGCTGTTACGAAGCATCCGCAGAGCTGTAGGGGAAGAACTTGGTGGCCTTGTTTGGGGTGGTGGGGCTCAGGCACTCTGCCTCCTCGTTCATTTTGAAGAACATCTCCTGCTCTCGTTTCTTCTGGTTCAGCTCTTCTTCCAGAGCCTAGGACAGAGGGCAGACGGAGCTCGTTTGGATCCCTTAGGACACAAGTCTTCCCCAACCACAGGACCCCCACCAAAGTGGCCTTCTCTGGAACTTCCCCTCCCAGGCCTCAGTGCTCGGGTAACTTGGTCTTCCCTCGCTCCTGTCCCAGCGCCCATCACCCAGAAGGTAGGTACCACCTCCTCCTTCCTCGTGCCACAGCCACGCAGGAATTTCCTATGGACCAAGGGCTCTGCTTTGGGGAAATGCCAGTCTAGATGGGGTGTGAGGGAGAAGCAGATGCAAATCAGCTGGCAGGAAAACAACCAAAAGAATGGAGAAAAACCTGAGAGGTTTAACAGCAGGGGAAACAGAGATGCCCAAGTTACGTGGTGTTCCTAACCAGGGCACCGTCCTGCAAAATCAGGGGACTTCTTTTCAAAATATACATGCAGTCATGCCACCCCCCTGAGATTCTAATTCTGAACATCTGTGGTAGGACAGGGGTTCTCTACGTTGTAAAAGCACATCAGATAACTGCAAGGGGAGCATCTAGACGACAAGCACTGCAGGAGCTTCCCTTGGGCACACGCAAGTTTATCTAGCTAAATTGTGTCCTACCAGAAAAATTTCTTGAGGGTTCTCCAAAAATAAATAATTATTCAATTAAGAAAGGAAGCAGAGTGCAGAGGAAAGAGCAGGGGCTTTACAGTCAAATAGGATTCAGCTCCATTACCAGCTGGGTGGGCCTCTGCATGCTACCTTTCCTCTCCAAGCCTGTTTCCTCTCGTGTAAAATGGCAATATCACTACCTGCCTGGCCGGGCTACTGCAAAGATTAAATTAAAAACTAATAGGCTATAATTACTTAGTACTTCCTACATGTCAGACACTATGCTAAGTGCATTACATCTTATTTTAATCTTCACCCTATGAGATAGATACCAGTATCCCCATTAACGATGGAGAAACTGAGGCTCAGAGAGCTTAGGTCACTTGCCCAAGGTCATTCAGCTAGCTGGGAGCAGGGCCAAGATGGGTCTAACTTCAGAGTTCAAGCTCTGAAACACTGTGTGCCACCATCTGCAAAGCCTGGCACACCTGAGTTACTCAGTAAGTGTGGCTTCTTTATTACTTTCACTATAGAAGTAACCACTTTCACAGGATTTGACCAGCATTCTATTATGTCTCTCTCTTTAAAACTATTATTATTATTATTATTTTTTTTTTGTACGCGGGCCTCTCACTGTCGTGGCCTCTCCCGTCGCGGAGCACAGGCTCCGGACGCGCAGGCTCAGCGGCCATGGCTCACGGGCCCAGCCGCTCCGCGGCATGTGGGATCTTCCCGGACCGGGGCACAAACCCGTATCCCCTACATCGGCAGGTGGACTCTCAACCACTGCGCCACCAGGGAAGCCCCTAAAACTATTATTTGATGCCCTGAAATAGTGTCAACAAACAACTTAATTACTAGATACCCCCTTAAGCTCTCATTCCTTCAACAGTACTAAATTCTAGTGAGCTCTACCTCTAAGGAAAAATGGGGAAGGGACACTGAATCACAATGCCAATTTTTCCAGTCTGTTGTAAGATATCCATATTCAAAAGATACTGGAAATCCAGATTTTTATGTAAAATTTCCTTATACTTAAAAAACTGGCAACTTAAAACAATTTTTTGAATTGCTGTATGTTGGCCATACCTAACGTCTATAAGCCAGTTTCAGCCTGTGGGCCATCAGTTTGTAACTTCTGCTATAGGAATACCAATTTTATTATAATAGCTACTTTTTTGTTTGTTTGTTTGTTTTGCGATACACGAGCTTCTCACTGCTGTGGCCTCTCCCCTTGTGGAGCACAGGCTCCGGACGCGCAGGCTCAGTGGCCATGGCTCACGGGCCCAGCCGCTCCGCGGCATGTGGGATTTTCCCGGACCGGGGCACAAACCCGTGTCCCCTGCATCGGCCGGCGGACTCTCAACCACTGCGCCACCAGGGAAGCCCCTAGCTACCACTTTTTTGAGCACAGAGGTTTAGTAACTTGCCCAGGGTCTCACAGCTAGTAATGGGGGAGCTAGGACTTTCTCCCACGTCTGTCTTCCTTAAAGCCTGTGCTCTTAAGCACTACTCTGTTTTACCTCTATATATTCCTCTATATAACCTACGGCAGGAATCAGCAGTCTTTTTTCTGTAAAGGGCCAGATGGTAAATTTTTTTGCCTTTGCAAACCTTAAGGTCTCTGTTGCAACTACTCAACTGCTGTTTGGTGTAAAATCAGCCAGAGACGATATGTACATGAACGAGCGTGGCTGTGTTCCATTAAAACTTTATTTACAAATACAGGTGGTGGGTCAGGTTTGGCCCGTGGGCAATAGTGTAGTAACACCTGTTTTAAGGGAAGAAATGGTATCTTCATCTTATGGCCCCAAAAAGCAAGGCTCAGGAGGGAAGACTTGTCTGAGGCCACACTCTGTGTCAACTATGACCCAAGCAACACCTTATCGACCTTACAAGATATTCTATACTTACTGAAAGAAAGAAATCTGAATTTTTCTAAAAAATACTCCACAATGTACAGTCATCTCGCCTGCCCCCCCCATACATGGGCAGCAGCTCAAAGCTGCGGACTGAAATGCAAGAGTGTAAAAGAACGTTTATTCCAGGATGCAAATCAC
This sequence comes from Neophocaena asiaeorientalis asiaeorientalis, assembly GCF_003031525.2. Classification (NCBI taxonomy): domain Eukaryota; kingdom Metazoa; phylum Chordata; class Mammalia; order Artiodactyla; family Phocoenidae; genus Neophocaena; species Neophocaena asiaeorientalis. The sequence continues at coordinate 3,309,676 of NW_020173979.1, read as the reverse complement.
CACCTCCGGGCCAGTGTTCCAGCAGCAACCCAGGTGACTAAGGATGGGATGATTCTACAAAGAATTCTGGAAAGAGGCAGCCCGCACCAGCAGAATCCAATGGCTCTCCAAATACACACTATGGCACCTCCCCTAAGCCCAGGCACCCCCAAGAAGCAATCTGGGCAGTTGCTAGAGGCAAGATGATGATTCATTTTCAGACTCGCAGGATGTGCCAAGGGTACAGAAGCCCTAGGTAAGAGAAACAGGTGAGCATCTATTTCCTGATGCCAGATCAGCTTGTGTCAGCAGGAGTATAATTGATTTGAGTGTCAAGTATCAAAAGTCCTAGCGGACCATGCGTGGTTACAGATAAGCGTGGGCCTATTAACAGGAAGGTCTGGGACCCTGGCCAGCTTCCAGCTAGAAAGCTCCATTAGCACAGGGAGGGAAGCCTCTATTCAAGGACTCCCAAGGCCGTTATATGGCTGAGGTGGGCAACTGCCTCCTGGGAAGATCACAGTTACAGCAAGTAGAGCTCAAGTACGACGGCAGAACAAACCTCAGGGCTCAGGACACATGATCAAGGGTAATTAGGGCAGCTCTCTCCTCAGAGAGTTTAGGAGAGTGGGAGGACATGAGTACGTCCTTGGCCTATACCGTGGGCTGGTGGCTTTCTGCATAATGCTATACAATATTCATTATCTTCACTTTACAAATGACCACACTGAGGCCCTGTGATGGTCAATTTATTTGTCAACCTGGCAAAGCCATGGTAACCAGTTGTTTGGTCAAACACTAGTCTAGATGTCACTGTGAAGGAATTTTTTATATGTGATTAACATTTAACTCAGTAGACTGAATAAAGCAGCTTACCCTCCAAAATGTGGTTGGGCCTCACTCAGTTGCAGGCCTTAAGAGAAAGACTGAGGTCCCGCTAAAGAAAGAGGGATTGGGCCTCCACACTGCCCTGGGGCTCAGCGCTGCAACATCAACTCTTCCCTGGCTCTCCAGCCTGCAGTCTGCCCTGCAGATTTCAGGCTTAACAGTCCCAACAACTGGGCAAGCCAGTTCCTTCAAATAAATCCATAAATCTGTACCGTATCCATATCTGTATCTATATCCATACCCCAGGCAGACACCGATGGCACAACACGAAGCAGAGCCCACCACTGAGCCCACGAGCCCAGCCAGGGTTACCTTTTTGCGTGGCCGAAGCTTGTCCCGCCATTCCTTTAGGTTCTGGTTATGGCTTTCATCCAGGGCCTTCAGCTTCTGGGTTTCATGCTCTACCAGGAGGTGACACTTTTCATTCTGCAACATATTCCAGGAAGTACAGGTAAGAAGCACAGAGGGCTGAGATATACCGTGAAGGTACCAGCATCATTCATTCATTACTTCTCCTTGATTATAAACTCCATGTATACAAAACGCTCTGCCTGTAAAGACACATGCACCAAAAGGTGCCTGGAAGACTATTCCAGAATATTAACATTAATACTTCTCACTGAGTAGTGGGATCTGCAGCAATTTTGCCACTTTCTACTTCGGGCTTTCTGCATTGTCTGAATTTTTCAGCATGAACGTATAAAACTAATAACAATAATCTCTGCCTTAATCCCACCACAGAATTTTAGATATATTTCCTGTCAGGCTCTGTCCTGTGCATTGTTTAGCTCACCCTGTATACACAATTCTGAAACCTGTCTCCCTCTCCTCTTAACATTATAATGTAAACATTTATACAAAGAATTAACATCTTTTACAATCATCATTTTAATTCCTACAAAATATCCCACAGTATGGTTTATCTAATTTATTTAAACATTTCCCTATTTTTGGCCACTTAGGTTGCTCTTAATCTTCACTATTATAAATAGCATTGTATTAAACATCTGTGCTATATACTGAATTGTGTCCCCCAAAATTCATATGTTGAAGCCCTAATGCCCAGTGTGATGGTATTTGGAGATATGGGGCCTTTAGGAGATAAATAGGTTTAGATGAGGTCAAGAGGGTAGGGCCCTCATGGCGGGATTAGTGCCCTTATAAGAAGAGACCAGAGAGCTCACATGCTAGACTGCTCCCTCCCTGTCTCCTTCCCTTCTTTTCTCCCCCTCCCCATCTCCCTCTCTCCCCCTCTCCTTTTCTCTCCTCTCTCTCTCTGCCATGTGAGGACACAGCAAGAAGGCATCCATCCGCAAGCCAGAGAGAGAGACTTCACGAGAACCCAGCCATGCTGGCAAAGCTGATCTTGGATTTCCAGGCTCCAAAACTGTAAGAAAATAAACTTCTGTTGTTTAAGCCACCCAGTCTGTGGTATTTTGTTATGGCAGTGTGAGCTAAGATAATCTGTGTGTATAAATAATTTGTATTTATATAAGTTATATAATTACCTGCATCACATACCATTTCTTCAGGAGAGATGTGTGACAGGGGTAAGGGCCATGGACCTGGCTGAGGCCTGCCAGCCTCACTGTTCTCTCGCTGAGGTAAGTTACTTGCCTCACAAAACTTAACCTGGAATCTCTCAAAGGCAAAAGTGACAATTCCCTGTTGATTCCTCATAGGGAATCAATCTTGTGGTTTATAAGGAGTTTAGAAGCAGGGGGAAAGTGCCTTTATCCAGATACCTCAACCCTACTGGACTGGAAGAGTACAACCCCTTGGGGAATTTTTATTTGGGGTTTCAAGCTCAAGGGTTCTGGGAATTTAGAAATTGCCTTGGTTGGAAATAATACTTATGGCAGCCCTGAGTACCTCTGGCCTGCCCAGAGCTGGGGTCCCAGCACTCTTTATGGGTTTTCTCAGTTCATCCTCACAGTAAACCCATGAGGCAGGGTTGGGAACATAGATACAGAAGGTGAGTGGCCTGGCTAAAATTCACACAGCAACAAGCAGCAGAGCCCCTACCTGACAGGCGTCAATACCTGCAATGTTTCCTCCACACCTCCCTGCCTTTCCAGAAATTGCCAGATGGATCCAATAGCCTAAAGAATTTCCTGAGGTCACAGAGGTTTGTGTCAGCCCATCTGTCAGGTATGGCAATGCCTCGCTCCACCACAAGGGGGCTCCAAGTACCAGCTCCCGGGCGGGGACCCTTAGGGTGAGGCAAACCTTTTTTGTGAGGCAAACGAAAGGTCAAGGATCTCCCCAGGGAAGGAGGTCACAAAGGGGCTTGTCAATATCAGGATACCTTTTCCTGACTTCAGTGGGGAAGCTTTGAGCTTCTCACCATTAAGGATGATGGTAAGTAGCTGTAGGTTTTTATAGATACCCTTCATCAAGTTGAGGAAGTTCCCCTCTATTCCTAGTTTACTGAGTGTTTATCAGGAGCAGAGGTCAGCTTCTGTCAAGTACTTTTTCTGTATCTGTTGATGATATGATCACGGGATGTTTCTTTAGCCTGTTGATGTCATGGATTACATTAACTCATTTTCATATATTGCACGAGCCCTGGGATAAATCCCACCTGGTCACGGTGTATACTACTTTTTATACATTTTTAAATTCTGTTTGCCAACATTTCGTTGGGGATTTGTGCATCTGCGTTCATGAGAGATACAGGTCTGTAGTTTTCCTCCTTGTAACGTCTGGTTTTGGTATTAGGGTAATTGGGACACCTTTTCCCAAGACACAGTGGTGACCGAGAAATCCAGCAGCATGCCCACTGCCGGGCCCCGGGCATGGCACGTTCAGCTCAGCTCTGTCATCTCATTTACAAATCCTCACTACAGTTCTGCAAAATAGGAATTATCATCCTTACCCCCTGCCTATTTTAAGAATGTGGAAACCGCGGCCTGGGAGGGTGATGTGATTTGGCCACCGTCACACAGAGCAGCAGGATGGAAACCATTCCACCCTGAGCTTCAGACTCCTTCCCCCGTTTGGAGGGTCTTTGGGCCCCCAGGGAGCTGACTGCCTCGGGGGCGGGGCAGAAGGGCAGTACCTGCAGCTGCTGCAGCTCGCCCATGTTGCTCTCGCACTGTGCCGCCATGTCCCGCGTCTGGCTCTCGTGTTTTTGCTGCTGCTGCAGCCGCTCTGACTTCTGTCTCTTCTCCTCCTGCTGGGAGAACTGCAACAGAGAACAGGTGAGGCGCCTCGGCGGGCCACGGGCCTGGCTGGGGGCCCAGCTCAGCCCTGTCCCGGGGAGACCCCATCTGAGGGGCTGGTTTGTACAGAGCCACACTGCCCCGCACCGCTCAGGCTGTGCCCCCCGTCTGAAGTCCTCCCCCCTGAGCTGAGACCCAGGAGCCCCCAGATTGGCGAGGACACTGAGACATGCTAGGACAGCGTGTGTAGTAAGCAGGAATCACAGGAGCCCACGGCCACCGACTCTGTCCCGGAGCCACATGGGTGACTTGTGAGCGGGGTCTCAGTAGAGGAGAGGAAGGAGTTTAGCAGGAGAAGCAGCTGCAGGATAGACACCCTGAGTGTGACAGGGAACACGCGTGAGAAAGCAAGGCCAAGCCTCCTCCCCTGTCCACTAGAGGGGGAGTCAACGTGAGGCTTTTAGGCTTCTGGGCTGTGACTTCTGGCTTCCATTCCTCCTTCCAAGACCCCGTGCTGCGTCTTATATTCTATACCGCCCCCCAGCCATGTAAGATTCAGGCTGCAACAAACCTGGATCTGGCCCCACTCCAGGACACCCCCGGCCCCCCACCTGCTTGATCTTCTCGCGCTGCTCAGCGGCACTGCCCGCCCCGTTGATGTGGAGGCTCTTCTTGTACATGGCCATGCGTGTCTTGCCCTCGCTCCTCTGAATCTTGGGCAGCCGCGCCTTTTCCTGCTGCTGCCGCACCTTCAGCTGCTCCATCATGCGCTGGTTGTAGCGCTGCATCTGCTCGCACTCCTGAGGGGGACACCCAGCCGGGGCCAAGGTCAGCTGCGTTCCACGCACGCGGGTGTGGTCAGATACCAAGGCTGCCACACGCAACTCAGGAGCCCAGGACCTGCGTGGTCCAGAATGCTCAGCAGAGCAAGGCTCGTGTCATTTTACTACTACCCTTAAATATCATCTTCTGTTCTCACTGTAAAGATTACCGTTAATAACCTTACCTTCTTACCTTCTAAATGCCTTCTTAATCTCCAAAATATACAAACAGCTCATACGACTTAACAAAAAAAACCACCAAGCAACCCAATCGAAAAATGGGCAGAAGACCTTAATAGACATTTATCCAGGGCTTCCCTGGTGGCGCAGTGGTTGAGAGTCCGCCTGCCAATGCAGGGGACACGGGTTCGTGCCCCAGTCCAGGAGGATCCCACATGCCGCGGAGCGGCTGGGCTCATGAGCCATGGCCGCTGAGCCTGTGCGTCCGGAGCCTGTGCTCCACAACCGGAGAGGCCACAACAGTGAGAGGCCCACGTACCGCAAAAAACAAACAAAAAAAAATTTATCCAAAGGAGACATACAGATGGCCAGTAGGCACATGAAAAGATGCTCAACATCACTAATTATTAGAGAAACGCAAATCAATCAAAACTACAATGAGGTACCACCTCACATTGGTCAGAATGGCCACCATTAAAAAGTCTACACATAACAAATGCTGGTGAGGGTGTGGAGAAAAGGGAGCCCTCCTACACTGCTGGTGGGAATGTAAGTTGGTGCAGCCACTACAGAAAACAGTATGGGAGGTTCCTCAGAAAACTAAAAATAGAGTTATCATATGATCCAGCAATCCCACTCCTGGGCATATACCCGGACAAAACTATAATTCAAACAGATACATGCACCCCTATGATCATAGCAGCACTATTCACAATAGCCAAGACATGGACACAACCTAAATGTCTATAAACGGATGAATGGATAAAGATGATGTGGTACATATACACAATGGGATACTACTCAGCCATAAAAAAGAACAGTAATGCCATTTGCAGCAACATGGATGCAACTACAGATGGTCATACGAAGTGAAGTAAGAAAGACAAATACCAAATGATATCACTTACATGTGGAATCTAAAATATGGCACAAATGAACCTATCTACAAAACAGAAACAGGTTCACAGACATAGAGAATAGACTTGTGGTTGCCAAGGCCAGGTGGGGAGGGAGAGGGATGAACTGGGGGTTTGGGATTAGTAGATACAAACTATTACGTTTAGAATGGATAAACATCAAGGTCCTACTGTACAGCACAGGGAACTGTGTCCAATCTCCTGGGATAAACCATAATGGAAAAGAATATTTTAAAAAGAATGTATGTACGCACATAACAGTCACTTTGCTGTACTGCAGAAATTAGCACGACACTGTAAAGCAACTACAAATAAATGAGGGAGAGGGATGAACTGGGGGTTTGGGATTAGTAGATACAAACTATTACGTTTAGAATGGATAAACATCAGGGTCCTACTGTACAGCACAGGGAACTGTGTCCAATCTCCTGGGATAAACCATAATGGAAAAGAATATTTTAAAAAGAATGTATGTACGCACATAACAGTCACTTTGCTGTACTGCAGAAATTAGCATGACACTGTAAAGCAACTACAATTAAAGTATTCTGAGGGAATGCATGGGAAAGAGATATAAAATGAAAATGGAAAGAAAGGCAGGACAAAAAAAGGGAAAAAGCGACGCGTACATCAGGTGTCAGGGTCAGCGAGGGAGCTGCTTGGGCCATCTGCTTCCCTGCCAGTTTCCCCAATTCCTAGCCCCTGGATCTGAGGCAGGACATCGCCCAAGAAGCTCTCAAGCCTCACTGTGGCCGACTTGGCTGCTCTCAGGAGCAAGTGATGCCCCACTGAGGGGCAGCCTCGCGGCTCTCCCAGGTCTCCCAGCGGCAGGCCCCGAACCCAAGCTGACTAGGAGCCTCACCTTCTCATGCTTGCGCATCAGCTCGTGCCGCTGGAGGAAGTACTGGTCTTTGAGCTGCTGCTTCGCCAGCTGGTGCCTCTCCTGCAGGTGATGCTCCTCCATCTCCCACAGCGCCGCCTCCCGGTCTGTGGAGGACATGTCACCCGGTGAGGTGCAGATGGCCAGAGCCCCACCAGGCCCTCCCCTCCACTGCCCCGAGCCAGGTCTCCTCACACTGGCTGATAACTGTGCCACGTCCTTAGACTATGTGGGCTGAGCCAACTCCTAGAAACTTCCAGGGATGACAGCACCCAGCAGCATGGTAGAGCAGAAGTGTTTGGAGTCAGGAGCCAGAGAAACCAGAGGCTAACACCCAGCTGCATCACTGGGATTTGAGATGAACACAAAATCCTCTCCAGGCCTCACCTTCCATCTCTGCCAAATAGGCAGAACCACACCACGGAGGGAAAATGTCCTTGGAAGATACTTTATGTTCAGTCTACACTGCACCTCTGCTTTCCTAATGGGCAAATAGGAAGGGCTCACGTGGAAACCCCATGACGAAGACAGCCTCTTGTCACTATTTCCTCCTTTGAAAAATAGGTGAGACCCTTCATGTCCCATATATGCATTATTGAAGCAGTTCTCTGGCATTTTATCACTGGAAGTCTGTTAACCGACCCCTGTGCTCAGGACAGGGCAGGGAGCTGGTGTCAGATGGAGAAGCTCACGCCCTGCAAGATACAGCTGGTCATGCTCAGCCTACTGCGAAGTTATCTCACTGCACTCCTGTTCCATGGAAGCCAGCCTCTAGCCACAGAACATCAAAACAGTGATCTGGCTTCTAAACCAAAATCAGAACCCCAGTCCCACAGGGAGGATGGTTCTTACAGGCCATCACATGATAAGAAAAGGAAACAAGGGCTTTTCTGAAGCATCCGTGGCTCTATTCAGAATGTCGGAATACCAAGGACCCCATTTTTCTTGGCCCACATCCAGTACTGAGTGGTTTATACTGTTTTAACTGCCCTGGCCATCAGAGTCCTGGCTGTGGCCCCTGTTATAATAATGAGCCAGAGACAGCACTCGTATATTAGTCCTATGTTTACATCTTTACAACGGACAGGGACCATTAGCTCCCAAGCCCACAGGCACCAAACTCTAATTTTCACCCATCCAGTTGTTTTAAATGCAGTTCCAACAACAGACTTCCAGCCATTTGGAGCCTGCTTGCTTTGCATACCCCATAAAGTTGTACCCAACATCTGCTAGCCATAAATTAGATAGCCTGGGGGCTATATACAGACCCCAAGCCCTGCACCCTCCAGAGCTCTCTACCCCAGAGCTTCCTCAGCTGAGTGACATCATCCAGATACATAAGCCCCCTCTCTGACCCCCTTCTTTCCCAGGGTCTCCCCTGCCCTCCTCCTTCTGGGTGGTGGCTCACACTGTTGTCCCCGGACAGTCTAATGCTGGGAAGGACTCACCAGCATGCAAACCTGCCAAAGCACCACCACACAAGGGTAGTTAAGAGCTTGGCTTCAAGATAAGGTCTGCATCCAAGGCCCACTCTACCCCTCATTAACTGTGCAACCCAGGCCAAAGAAGAGTCACTCTCCAAACATCAACTTCCTCATCTATAGAAATGGGGAGGACAGTAGGGCCTGCCATGCAGGGTTACGGATAGGATGCAGGGTGACTAAGGTGTACGATTAAGGCACGTGGCTAGGCAGAGGAGTCGCTCACTACGTGCTGGCTGCTAGGAGCGGCTCTCAGTACTGCCCCCCGACCCCCGTTAACCCAGCTCGCTCACGTGCAATTCCCACCCACTCTACATCGCTTCCTTTTTTTTTTTCCCTTCCTCGACATCCACAATAGTGTCAGATACTGTTGTTGCTAACTGGTGTCTCTGCCTCAGTCCTGACTTCAGTGGGGATTTTCCTCATGTTTCACCATAAAGGCTGATGTTTGGTCTTAGGGTGGAGAAGACCTAGCAGTTCTTCCTTGCCCGGGGCTGGCATGTACATTCATGGAGAGTCTGGGCCAACATGCGCGCCCCGCTCTCGGGCACCCACCTCGAAGGAGCTCCTGCTTCCTAGTGAGGCACTCGCGCTCCTTGCCGCAGATCTCCCGCCTGTTGTCGGCCGTGATCCTCTTCATTGCCAACTCCAGGTCCTCCTTCTGCTTGGCGAGGAAGTCCCGGTCCTATTAAGTATTTAAAATTTTAGGCGTGTTCATGGTACTGTGGTTATTTTTTTTAGAGATACATATTGAGATATTAACAGGTGACATGATACGATGTCTGGGATTTGATTCAAAATAATACAGTAGAGTGGGGCAGTGAGTGGGCAGGAATTAATAATTACTGAGATCAGGTGATGGGTACATGGGGATTCATTATACTGTTATACCCCTTTCTGCCTATGTTTTAAACTTTCCTTAATAAAGAGTAAAGAACTGAAATTTAAATTAAAAATTTTTAGCTACTCTATGTGAAGTAGATAACCAACAAGGACCTACTGTATAGCACAGGGAACTATACTCAATATTTTGTAATAACCTATAAGGGGGAGTTCCCTGGTGGTCCAGCGGTTAGGACTTGGAGCTTTCACTGCTGAGGGCCCAGGTTCGATCCGTGGTCAGGGAACTAAGATCCCGCAAACTGCGCATGGGGCACAGCCAAAAAACCCCAAAAACAAACAAACAAAAAAACCTATAAGGGAAAAGAATCTGAAAAAGAATATATATATATATACACACATATACATATTTATATATATGTACACCTGAAACTAACACAACATTGTAAATCAACTATACTTCAATAAAAAAATAAATTTTTTTTAATAAAAATTTTAGGAAACATGTTAAGAAACTAAAAATTTGCACTAATCTTATCACTCAATGCTAGCAACTGGTTTTGGTGTATCTATATAAATGTATTTACATCTGTTGTTGTTTCACAAAGATTATTTTAAAAGACTTGAAGAAATATTTGTACACCCTTATTCATGGCAGCATTATTCACAACAGCCAAGGGATTGGAAACAACTCAAGTGTCCATAAACAGATGAATGCATAAACACAATGTGGTATATACATACAATGAAATATTATTCAGCCTTTAAAAGGAAGGAAATTCTTATATATGCTACAACACGAATGAATCTTGAGGACAAGGTAAGTGAAATAAACCAGACACAAAAGGACAAATACCGTATGATTCCACTTACATGAGGTCAAATTTGTAGAGACGGAAAATCGAATGGTGGTTGCCAGGGACTGGAGGCAGGGTGTCATGGGGAATTACTGCTTAATGGGTACAGAGTTTCTGTTTCGCAAGATGAAGAGTTCTGGAGATGGATCATGGTGATGGTACTCACCATGATGTGAATGTACTTAATATCACTGAAGTGCACACTTAAAAATGGGTAAGATACCAAATTTTATGTTATGTCTATTTTACCACAACTTTTAAAAATTATTAAAAAGACCTTTCCACGTCATAATGTAATCTCCTATCAAAAATAAGTTGTAATGGCTGAAAATATTTCATGGTAGAGCCAGCTATACCCAACTTATCTACCCAATATATAATAGGTTGTTTATAGGTTTTCTTTATTTTAGATACTGCTGCTCTTCACATTCTGGTAGCTAAATGTCCTTGAACCTCTGTGATGATTCATCTTCAAGATTAGTCCTAGAAGCAGAAAATCTAGGCCAAAGGATGTGTACATTTTTGAAGCTCTTGATGCAACTGCCACAGTGGCCTCCTAAAAGGGCCAGTCTTCTCTCCCTCTGTGGGGACTAGGGCCTGTCTCCCCACCCTCCCTAGCCCTGCATGCTTTTTCTAATCAACCTGTCAAGGGACAGGTTGGAGGGAAGTATGATGGTGTCCTGGAGTCAGACTCTGCTTGAGGCCTTGGACCCCACTGTTAACTGTGCAGTGTTACCTCTCTGAGCCTTAGCTTCTTCCTCGGTAAAGGGGAAACCAAACAGCACCTATCCTGGTAAGCCATGAATGCTAAACCAGAGAACATACAAAACAATTGTAATTGTAGACTCTAATTTTCTTTGCATTTGGGGGCAGAGGAAGTGGGACAAAATGAGAACATGAAGTGAAAAGGCTACCGAGGCTGGGGTAGAGGGGACTGAGTGTAGCTGGGAGAGGCTGACAAGAACGCGACCTATAGGGCCCTGAAAGCATGTGAGAAGGCTGATCTGATCTTATGGACAAAGTGGGAGCCACTGAAGGTTTTAAAGGCCCAGGGCTGTTGGGGAAGGGTGCCATGATCAGATCTGGAATTCGTATTGATCACAACAACTGGTATGAGAGAAAGAACTGCAAGAACTGGAGGGAAACTAGCTGGGAGGCTACTGCAGTAGTCCAGGCAAAAGACAAGAATGGCTAGGGAGTCACAGAGATGTTGACAAGTTGATGGATCCAGAGAGAGTTTGGAGATTAAAAAAAAAGAAAACTCAAGCTTCAAGAGGCGATGAAGGATTGCAGGGAAAAGGGGTGTCAGGAATAACAAGGCTTCTGGCCTGACATCACAGTGGAGGACGGTGTCCCCTCAGAACACGAGAACAGGACCAGGTCAGGGAGATCTGGGTTTGGTGTCCTTGAGACTCCAAAAGATGCCAAGTGGGCAGAGGGATGTACTGGGTTGGTCAAGGAGATGGGATGTACAAACAGCTCTAAAACAAGGCGGGAAGCGCTAAAGGCTTTGGGAGAGGTGGATGTAAAGGTCTGTGGTATCTCCTAGAGATGGGAGAGTTCACTTCCAGCTGGAGCAAGGGCGATCAAGGAAGGCTGCATGGGGGAGATGATAACAGGGAGGATTAATCCGGATGGTCTGATTTATTCAGAATGAGAGATAGGTGAGTATCCAAAGGGCAGGGCATGGGCACAGACAGAGAAGAGCTCTGGCCACCATTCAGGGACTCAAACCTGAGACTCCCCAGCCCCTCTACTCCCCAGCTGAGGGGCAAGGACTCACGAGAAGCTGCTTCTTCTGCACATGCTCCTCCATCTTCTGCTTCATGCTCTCCTTCCGCTGCTGCCTGGGGAGCTTCTCCACCTCATTCTTCACCTGCACCAGAGACAGCAGAGAATGGCTAGGTCAGCGTACCTCCACACTTCATACTGAGTAAGCCTTCAACCCCAGAACTCCTGGGCCAGGGAGACTGAAGATGAGGCTCAGCTTTCTAGGCACTAGCCCCGACGCTGCTCTCCACTCTGCTGACAGATGGCACCTACTGGCCACCTGTCTGCTGCTGGCTCCAGTTTCCAGACTCCTTCAGAGCAGACAGATGCTGTTTTTGCTGTTTGGTATCCATCCCCCTTCTTCTGATGACAGCACCTCAGTTTCTTTTAGGACAGTGTTTCTCAACCTCTTCTTAAATTGTTGCCCCCTCAGAAGCCCTTTTACACATTTTTCCCCTAATTAACCAACACCATGAAATTTTAATCCCACAGATATACTGTCAATCTGTTAGACTATTGTAATATCTAAGACGTTTTTAATTCCTTGGGGGCGATATCACCCCGGTTGAGAATGCATGCATTAGGTAGCCCCTGCTCAGTCTCTGAGGTTCAGGCATGGCTGATGCCCCCAGCCCCACCTGACTCTAGGCTGGGCATATGATCCAAGCTGTCAATCAGCATATGCCATGCCCTGGCATCTGGGATTGGTTCAGAGATGAGCGTGTGATCTTCGCTGGGCTAGTGAGAGCTTCAGGATGGGTGCTGGAATTACTGGGGGAAGCCGCTCTCCGTCCTTTGGGGTTGCTGAGCTGGGAGGATGTAGGCCATGGTGGACCACCCTGGAGGGGTCTGCCTGAGACAGAATCAATGCATGGAAGCAATGTTAAGAGATGAAGGATGCCTGGTGACACTTCCACCCTCCTGGTCAGAGACAGGAGTTCTTGGTTTGATGTCTTTGAGACTCCAAAAGATTCCAGGTGAGCAGATGGTGAACTAATAGTATTCTCAGGCCAGCTGGAACTGGCTTTCTGTTTTTTATAACAGAAGAAGAAGAGATTCATGACACTTCACTATAAGGAAGCTACAGTTCCTCAGTTTTCTCTGAGTAACGCATACCTTCACAGTTACCTGACACCCCAAAACATGCACTCACTGACAGGGCTCTTAGGAGCAGGTAGTGAAGGATTATTCCACACTTGTCCATGATCAAAAAAGAGCATTCCAGGAGAGTTCTACTTCTGGCATGGTGAGGTACGCCAGTGCAGCCTCTCATTCCTGCTGATTACAGTGGAAAACTCTGGATAAAATACAAAAGGCAACTAACTGAGGACTCTGAAAAGTAAACAAAATCAGGCGGCTATGAAAGGGAGTCAAAACGTATAGAAGGGGCTGGTACCGGGGGTGAGTTTCCTGGAATTTTTTTTTTTTCCTTTTGCTCTCCTGGCTTTGCCCCTGTCCTAGACAGTGATGCAGTGGCTAAAACTGTAAGAAACATTGTGTTTCTGGCTAAAGAATCAGGCAGAAGTCAATAAAATTAATAAACCTTTAGTCAGATTATTGACAGAGAAGATGGAGGAAGTGGAGAAGAAAAAGGAGGAGGGAGAGGAAGAGGATACTACACAAATTACCAGTATGAAGGGTGAAAGAGACATCACTACAGATCCTACAGTCATTAGAAAGGATACTAAAGGAATCCTATGAACAGCTTTATGTCAGTAAATTCAGCCACTTAGGTGAAATGGACAAATTCCTTGAAAGAAACTACCAAAGCTCATTCAAGAAGAAATAGATGACTAAAACCAGAGTGACATTAAAACCACTGACCAAATCCTTTTCATAAATAGACTCAAAAGTCCTCATCAAAATATTAGCAAATTCCTGCTGGTAGGAATGTGAATTGGTACAGCCACTACGAAGAATAGTATGGAGGTTCCTTAAAAAACTACAAATAGAACTACCATATGACCCAGCAATCCCACTACTGGGCATATACCCTGAGAAAACCAAAATTCAAAAACAGTCATGTACCAAAATGTTCATTGCAGTTCTATTTACAATAGTCCGGAGATGGAAGCAACCTAAGTGCCCATCATCGGATGAATGGATAAAGAAGATGTGACACATATATACAATGGAATATTACTCAGCCATAAAGAGAAACAAAATTGAGCTATTTGTAATGAGTTGGATAGACCTAAAGTCTGTCATACAGAGTGAAGTAAGTCAGAAAGAGAAAGACAAATACTGTATGCTAACACATATATATGGAATTTAAGGGGAAAAAATGTCATGAAGAACTTAGGGGTAAGACAGGAATAAAGACACAGACCTACTAGAGAATGGACTTGAGGACATGGGGAGGGAGATGGGTAAGCTGTGACAAAGCGAGAGAGGCATGGACATATATACACTACCAAACATAAGGTAGATAGCTAGTGGGAAACAGCCGCATAGCACAGAGAGATCAGCTTGGTGTTTTGTGACCACCTGGAGGGGTGGAATAGGGAGGGTGGGAGGGAGGGAGACACAAGAGGGAAGAGGTATGGGAACATATGTATAACTGATTCACTTTGTTATAAAGCAGAAACTAACACACCATTGTAAAGCAATTATACTCAAAAATATATATATTAGCAAATTCAATCTAGTAATATATAAAAAGTAAACTACATAATGACCAAGTGGGCTTTATCCCAGGAATGTAAAGCTCATTCAATATTTGAAAACAAAGCCATGTAATTCACAATATCAATAAAGAAGAAAAACTATATGATCACATCAATTGATATAGGAAAAACATCTGACAAAATGCAACATCCATTCATGACAAAATCTATTAGCAAACTAGGAACAGAAGGGAACTTCCTTAATCTGAAAGGGCACCTACAAAAAACCCTAATGCTAACATCATACTTAACTATGAAATACTAAATGTTTTCCCCTTAAGACTGGAAACAAGGCAAGGATGTCCACTCTACTATTCCTATTCAACATCCCACTAGAGGTCCTTGCCAGCATAATAAAGCAAGAAAAAGAAACAAAAATCATATAGGAAGAAATAAAACTCTGTTTGCAGACATTGTTGTCTATGTAGAAAATCCCAAGAAATCTATATTTTAAAAAGTACTAGAACTGGTAAGTGAGTTTAGTGAGGTCAGTATACAAGATCAATATACCACTATTTTCTATACTCTAACACTGACATTAGAAATTGACATTAAGGGGGACCTTCAAGATGGCTGAAGAGTAAGACATGGAGATCACCTTCCTCCCCACAAACACATCAAAAATACATCTACGTGTGGAACAACCCCTACAGAACACCTACTGAAGGCTGGCAGAAGACCTCACACTTCCCAAGAGGCAAGGAAATCCCTACACACCTGGGTAGGGCAAAAGAAAAAATAGAGACAAAAGAATAGGGACAGGACCTGCACCTCTGGGAGGGAGCTGTGAAGGAGGAAAAGTTTCCACACACTAGGAAGCCCCTTCACAGGCGGAGACGGGGTGGGGTGGGGGTGGGGGGTAAGCTTTGGAGCCACGGAGGAGAGCACAGCAACAGGGGTGCAGAGGGCAAAGTGGAGAGATTCCCGCACAGAGGATCAGTGCCAACCAGCACTCACCAGCCTGAGAAGCTTGTCTGCTCACCCGCTGGGGCAGGTGGGGGCTGGGAGCTGAGGCTCAGGCTTCAGTGGTCTGGTCCCAGGAAGAGGACTGGGGTTGGCTGCATGAACACAGCCTGAGTGCACCACAGCTAGACGGGACGGAGTCCAGGAAAAATTCTGGACCTGCCTAAGAGGCAAAAGACCATTGTTTCGGGGTGCACGAGGAGAGGGGATTCCTTCCCCGTCTGCCCACAGAAGGCAGAGCAATGCCTAAACGAGCTCCAGAGACGGGTGCGAGCCGCAACTATCAGCTTGGACACCAGAGACAGGTGTGAAATGCTAAGGCTGCTGCTGCAGCCACCAAGAATCCTGTGTGCAAGCACAGGTCACTATCCACATGCCCAACCCCCACCCCCCGCAAGCCTGTGCAGCCCGCCACTGCCAGGGTCCCGTGATCCAGGGACAACTTCCCCGGGAGAACACACGGCACGCCTCAGGCTGTTGCAACACCACGCCAGCCTCTGCCGCCAAAGGCTTGCCCCGCATTCCAATTATAACTACTGTACCCCTTCCTCCTCCCCCACCCCACCGGCATGAGTGAGCCAGAGTACCCTAATCAGCCGTTGCTTTAACCCAATCCTATCTGGGCGGGAACAGAAGCCTGAGGGCAACCCACACGCAGAGGTGGGGCCAAACCCAAAGCTGAACCCCAGGAGCTGTGCAAACAAAGAAGAGAAAGGGAAATCTCTCCCAGCAGCCTTAGGAGCAGCGGATTAAATCCCCACAATCAACTTGAGGTACTCTGCATCTCTGGAATACCTGAATAGACAACGAATCATCCCAAAATTGAGGCAGTGGACTTTGGAAGCAACTGTAGACTTGGGGTTTCCTGTCTGCAACTGACTTGTTTCAGATTTTTATGTTTATCTTAGTATACTTTTTAGCGCTTGTTATCATTGCTGGATTTGTTTATTGGTTTGGTTGCTCTCTTTCTTTTTTTTTTTTTTACTACTTTTTAATTTTTTAATTTTGATTATTTTTTAATTTTAATTATTTTATTTTTAATTTTTTTATTAAAAAAATATTTTTTCTTTCTTTTATTCTCCCCTTTCTTCTGAGCCATGTGGCTGTCAGGGTCTTGGTACACTGGCCTGGTGTCAGGCCTGAGCCTCTGAGGTGGGAGAGACGAGTTCAGGACATTGGACCATCAGAGACCTCCTGG
>NW_020173979.1:3225793-3292949 GCF_003031525.2 Neophocaena asiaeorientalis asiaeorientalis | reverse complement strand
CAGAATAACTGAGGCAGAAGAACGGATAAGTGACCTGGAAGATAAAATAGTGGAAATAACTACCGCAGAGCATAATAAAGAAAAAAGAATGAAAAGAATTGAGGACAGTCTCAGAGACCTCTGGGACAACATTAAATGCACCACATTCGAATTATAGGGGTCCCAGAAGAAGAAGAGAAAAAGAAAGTGTCTGAGAAAATATTTTAAGAGATTATAGTTGAAAACTTCCCTAACATGGGAAAGGAAATAGTCAATCAAGTCCAGGGAGCACAGAGTGTCCCATACAGGATAAATCCAACAAGAAACACACCAAGACACATATTAATCAAACTATCAAAAATTAAATACAAAGAAAAAATATTAAAAGCAGCAAGGGAAAAGCAACAAATAACATACAAGGGAATCCCCATAAGGTTAACAGCTGATCTTTCAGCAGAAACTCTGCAAGCCAGAAGGGAGTGGCAGGACATATTTAAAGTGATGAAAGGGGAAAACCTACAACCAAGATTACTCTACCCAGCAAGGATCTCATTCAGATTCGATGGAGAAATTAAAACCTTTACAGACAAGCAAAAGTTAAGAGAATTCAGCACCACCAAACCAGCTTTACAACAAATGCTAAAGGAATTTCTCTAGGCAGGAAACACAAGAGAAGGAAGAGACCTACAAAAACGAACCCAAAACAATTAAGAAAATGGTAATAGGAACAGACATATCGATAATTACCTTAAATGTAAATGGATTAAATGCTTTAACCAAACGACAGAGACTGGCTGAATGGATACAAAAACAAGACCCATATATACACTGTCTACAAGAGACCCACTTCAGACGTTGGGACAATACAGACTGAAAGTGAGAGGATGGAAAAAGATACTCCATACAAATGAATATCAAAAGAAAGTTTGAGGGGCTTCCCTGGTGGCGCAGTGGTTGAGAATCTGCCTGCCGATGCAGGGGATTCAAGCATAACACATACATATGGAATCTAAAAAAAAAAATGGTTCTGATGAACCTAGGCACAGGACAGGAATAGAGATGCAGATGTAGAGAATGGACTTGAGGACACAGGGAGGGTGAAGGGTAAGCTGGGATGAAGTGAGAGAGTAGCACTGACGTATATACACAACCAAATGTAAAATAGATAGGTAGTGGGAAGCAGCTGCCTCGCACAGGGACATCAGCTTGGTGCTTTGTGACCACCTAGAGGGGTGGGATACAGACGGTGGGAGGCAGGCACAAGAGGGAGGGGATATGGGGATATATGTATACATACAGCTGATTCACTTTGTTGTACAGCAGAAAGTAAAACAACATTGTAAAGCAATTATACTCTAATAAAGATGTTTAAAAAATTAATTAATTAATTAAAAATAAATGCTGGTATACTCACAAAGGAAGAAAAAAAAGAAATTGACATTAAAAAATAGGACCTTGTACAACAGCACCAAAAAAAATATGAGATAAGAATAATTCTAACAAGATATATGCTGAATCTGTATGCTGAAAACTAAAAAAGAACACTAAGGAAAGATGTCAAAGACCTAAATGAATGGAGAAGATGTACTGTGTTCACGGAAAGGAAGGCTCAATATTGTTCAAATTCCCTTCTCCCTAACTTGATCCATGGATTCAACTCAATCTCAATCAAAAATCCCAGCAGAGATAGCTAGGGGGAAGCAGCCGCAAGGCACAGGGATATTAGCTAGGTGCTTTGTGACAGCCTGGAGGGGTGGGATAGGGAGAGTGGGAGGGAGGGAGACGCAAGAGGGAAGACATATGGGAACATATGTATATGTATAGCTGATTCACTTTGTTATAAAGCAGAAACTAACACACCATTGTAAAGCAATTATACCCCAATAAAGATGTTTAAAAAAAAAAAAATCCCGGCAGACATTTTTATAGAAATCAACAAGCTGATTCTATGGTGTATATGGAGAGGCAAAGGAACTAGAATAGCCAACACAATTTTGAAAAAAGGAACGAAGTTGGAGGACTCACACTACCTGATTTCAAGACTTACTGTAAAAATGTATTTATCAAGACATTGTAGAACTGGTAAAAGACAGATCAATAGAACAGCCCAGAGAGTCCAGGTACAGACACATATATGTGTGGTCAATTGATTTTGCACAAAGATGCAAAGGCAAGTCAGTGGAGAAAGCACAGTCTTTTCAACAAATGGTGCTAGAAAACTGGACATCCACAGGCAAAACAATAATGATAATAATAGTGAAACTCACCCATACATTATGCATTTAATATAAAACCTAAAATTATAAAACATCTAAACCATATGACCTTGTGTTACGCAAAGATTTCTTAGATAAGCCGCTAAAAGCACGATCCCTAAGAAAAAATGATAAGTTGGACTTCACCAAAATTAACTGCTTCCGCTCTATGCAAGACACTGTTAGGAGAATCAAAAGACAAGCCACAGACTGGGAGCAAACATTTGCAAAATATATAACTGACAAAAGTACTTGTATTCAGAATGTAAAAATAACTGTCACAGTTCAGTAATAAAAAAACAAATCACCCAGTTAAATAAGTGGGTAATAGGTTTAAACAGGTACCTCACCAAAAAAGATATGTAGATAGCAAAAAAACACAGGAAAAGATACTCAACTTTAGTCATTAATGAAATGCAAATAAAGCCACAATGAGCTACCACTTCCTATCCAAATGGCTAAACAGAAAAAATAAAACTGATAATACCAAGTACTGGTGACGATGTGAAGCAACTGGAACTCTCACACATTGTCTTGGATGTAAAATAATACAGACTCTTTTGGGAAAGTTTGGCGGCCTCTCCTAAAGTTAAACATACACTATCATCTGACCCCAAAATCCTACCAGCTATTCTATTTTTTTTTTTTTTTGCAGTACGCGGGCCTCTCACTGTTGTGGCCTCTCCCGTTGTGGAGCACAGGCTCCGGATGCGCAGGCCCAGCGGCCATGGCTCACGGGCCCAGCCGCTCCGCGGCATGTGGGATCTTCCCAGACCGGGGTACGAACCCGTGTCCCCTGCATCGGCAGGCGGACTCTCAACCACTGCGCCACTAGGGAAGCCCCTACCAGCTATTCTCTATTGTCTCTTCTTCCAGTTCTTGGGTGTTTTCTTTCATGGTTTTAGGTTTGTAATCTGAATTCTGCCCCTTTGTTCTTTAGCTTTAATGGCCTTGGATTAGGGTTTCTCAACCTTGGCCCTACTGCCTTTGGAAGCAGATAATTCCTTGTTGCAAGGGATGTCCTACACACCAGGCAGGATGTTAATAGCATCGCTGCCCCTACCCACTAGATGCCGTAGCACCCTCTCCCCAGTTGTGACAACAAAAATGTTTCTAGACACTGCCAAATGTCCCATGGTGAGCAAAAGAGTCCCTGGTTGAGAATCACTGTGTTAGAAGTCCTCATAAAATATCTCAAAAATCTCATTTGTGCCACTTCACCTTCCATTTCCAAGGGCTCGCTTGGATAATATGGTACTTAACCATAATTCAGCACCAGTCAGGTGTTCGTCAAAACGCCTCTGACAGCCCCATTCAAGGCATCATGCAATTGAAAGGATGCACTAGCTTAGAAGTGTGCTTTTCAAGCTTGATGATGTGGTTTTCCAGGACAGAAGATGAGAAACAGCAGTTTAGAAAAGGGTTTGGAGGTTTCTGCTAAAGGCACTGAAAACAGTAAGAACTCTTATACCACTGACAACGGAGGGAGAAAGCAAAAGAACATTCAGAGTAGAGTCACATGGAGCTACTTAGCAAAGGGACACCTGGACCTGCTCATAAGTAACCCCTGAGGACAGGGATGGACCAGCGCTGCTCTGGCTGAGGCCTATAAAGAGAGGCTTTCTACTACATGTCAGAAATTCTGCTTTCTGGTCCAACTGCACATCTTTGGAACAGTCCCTGGACTCGTTTCCCATTTTCTCATCAGAAAAAATGATCTGGCTTTTAACTAAAACTTCTAGGGTCCTTCCAGGAATATAACTCTCTGATGTTATAGAGATCCAAACTATTTAAGAAATAGTTAAATTATGTTTAATGAGTTTTGCCTAGGAAGGCAGGAAAACAAAGAGTTCTGGAAAGATTTCCTTCAAGACTGATCGAATTTGTTTTCAAACTTAGATGATCTAAGAAGTAAGTTACAATTGTCCACTGAGTTTCTCGTGGATGTTAAGTGTACTGTGTGTATGGGGACTGAGGACCAGACCATCAATTCCATTCTCATAGAACACAATTATACATTTATTCTATTTCTATATGTAGACACACACAGTACTAGATTTAGTTAATTACTTGAAACAACAATGAAGAACAAACACGTCCCCATTCAACTAGCTTACGAATAATGATTTTTCCTATATGCATACCTCCTAAATGCTGGAAGGTCATTAGTAACCATGAAAGAGGTCCCATGAGGCATCTCAAGTTTTACCCTCTGTTATTTTTGTACGTTTTCTATGCCTGAGATCACACCATGACTGGCTTTCTCACATTCAGTGGATCATAGGGAGATGGACAGGGTGAACCCTTCCTTGCTCGCCCACGTGGGTCTGTGTATGGTCTTCTTCTCCAGCATCCACATGTGGATTCCTCTGATGCAGCACTGGGCTGGCTAATGCATCTGTGGGTAGTTCAGAGCCTGCTCAACTGGGGGTCCTGCTCATGCCCGCTTCTGTCCTTCACCCCTGCTGGTGTATCCTAACCACCAATCCAAGGGCGTACCCAAGCCTCCCTGCTGGGCTTCGCCAGCAGCCCTCACACAGGTGACCTTTGTGATCAAAGGTCTTCGGACTGTGCAGTAGGCAATGGCAGGACGTGGAATCTTGGGACACCTGCGGGGGGGGTACCATGAAGCAAAGCCCTTCACCGGCCCCCACCAGCAAGAATCTCTAGACCTTACTTTGGAAACTGATAATAATGATAATGGTAAGAATAAGCGAAAGGGCCAGCATGCAGTAAGTGCTTACCAGGTGCCAGGGGCCTGGTTCTGTCATTTAGTCTCTATCCAGAACAGCTTCATGAGTGATCCTGTCATTACCTGCTTTCACAGAGGAGACAGAGGCTCCGTGAGTTGCAGCAGCTTGCCTGAGCTCAGAGTCGGGATTCAAACTCGGGTTTCTCTGACTCCAGGCCCACAC
The DNA here is from genome assembly GCF_003031525.2 of Neophocaena asiaeorientalis asiaeorientalis. Lineage (NCBI taxonomy): Eukaryota > Metazoa > Chordata > Mammalia > Artiodactyla > Phocoenidae > Neophocaena > Neophocaena asiaeorientalis. Next base: position 3,287,800 of record NW_020173979.1, on the reverse strand, counting down.
AACCACTTCCCTATGATGCCGTCCTAAAAGAACTTGCTTCTCTCTTTACAAGTGGAAAAGACCACCTTCCCCCTTTACTCCCTCTGATAAAAATGTAGTATGTTCTCAAACTTCTTATAACCATGTAACATGCAACTCTCTCCGCATTGACAGCCTCTTACAACAATGGCAAATCTGAGGACAGGGGCTGTGTAAGATTTGCTCATCACTGCCGAATACAGGGGTGACAAACAGTAGGAGCTCTAAAAATATATACTGATTAATTAAGTAACAAAACCCCTGCAGCTAGCTCTGGGAACCGGAAGCAAGCACAAGCCGCCTACACTTTGCCTGGCTCCACCATGAAGCAGGTTAAAGCCAGCAGCTCTGTTCAGTCAGCGAGCCGGAGTCCTGGCAGCAAGAATGCCTCATGGGAGGACAGTGACAGGGTCACAGTCTTAGCAAACGGCAGAAGCCAAAAGGGCAAAGAGGTCAAGCTTTTTCTTTCCATGAAAACTTTTTGAAGAAAAACACCCAGGGAAAAAGAAAAACCTAACAAGTGAATCTGAGTAGAAGCCCAAGTACCAGATCCCACGCACTGCCTCAGAATTCACTGACAGGCTTGAAAACCCTCCTAGAATGCTGCCAACAACAAGAACGTCCACCTTTGTTAAAGGTCGGTGCCGGCCAAGGGCGAGGAACTCCGTGGCGACCCCTCACACCTCCCCGTCCCAGGCACCTCCTCTTTTTTCCACTTTTAAAGTCCCCACAACTCCTTCCCCCACCCACACGTACAAAGGGTGCGTGTACGTGATGGGGTGAGGCGCCAAGAGGAAACTGGAATCCGCGGGGTACTTGTTCTGGGGCAGACACTGGGTGCTTCTCATTTAATGCTCAAAATATCTGAGAGGAATGCACGGTAAACAGCACCGAATCAAACAGCAAACTCCTGCCTCTGACTCACCTCCCTCCGTGATTTGGCCCCTCTCTACCTGTCTGATTTCATCTCGTCCGAATCTCCCAATTGCTTCCTAAGCTCCTACCACACTGATCATTTTTTCAGTTCTTTCCAAGCTCTTTCCCACAGCTCAGGGCCTTTGCATATGCTGTTCCAGCCTCCTGGCATGTTCTTATTACTGGAATGTTCTTTGCACATGCCGTTCCACCCTCCTAGAAACATCCTTCCGGTCTCAGCCTAAATGTCCCATACTGATCTCTCCGTAACTTCTCTAGTTAACCAACCTATTTGCTCTCACAGCATGTACGCAATGGGCAAGTGTTTTTTTATTTGATGTTGTGCTTTTTTTTTTTCTGGTTTCCCTGGCAATTAACAACTCCTTGAGTGTAGGGACCCTATCTATTTTGTTCATTACAGTATCCCTGGCACCTCCTACAGTGCCACACATGTAGATATTCAACAGAACAGTAGCTGAATAACTCACTGTGACAGAAGGCAGCCAGAACTCAGGCAAGAACTCAAAAAATATTGCTGGCTCGGTTCCCGACCACCACAATAAGGCAAACATCTCAATAAAGCAAGTCACGTGAATATCTTGGTTTCCCAGTGCATAGAAAAAATTATCTTTACACTATACTGTAGTCTGTTAAGTGTGCATCAGCATTATGTCTAAAAAAAAAACAACGGTACGTAACTTAAAAAATATTTTATTGCTAAAAAAATGCTCATCATCATCTGAGCGAGTTGTAATCTTTCTGCAAAAGTAACATCAAAGACCACTGATCACAGATCACCGTGACAAACGTAATCATAATGATAAAGTTTGAAATATGCAAGCATTACCAAAATGTGACACAGAGACAGGAAGGGAGCAAATGCTGTTGGAAAAATGGTGCAGAAAGACTTGCTCAACACAGGGTTGCCACAAACCTTCAATTTGTAAAAAAAAAAAAAAGAAAACACAGTATCTGCGAAGTGCATTAAAACAAGGTCTGCCTGTAGCTTGTCCAAAGCCCAGCAGTTCACTTTGAGCCACACAGCCGAGACTTGGAACCAAGTCTGTGCTCCCAGCACTGGGGCTGGGGATGTGCTTAGTATCAGCTTCTCCCTCGTCCCCCACACACATCTCAGCCTACTGGCCCATCTCTCAGCAGGAGGTTCAGGACCAGGATAAGTCAAGGCACTCACCTCAGGCACAAGAGGGAATGCCAAAAAACTCAGTAATCAAGATAAATACAATTTTAAAAACTCAAAATTCATGCCAAAAAAATATTATGAACAAAATTCAAATACAGACCGGGTCAAGTCCTATACTTGCAGGGCTCAGCCTCATCGCCTCACACTAACCCCAGCCCTGTCGGATCCTGCCTATTTTATTTTATTCTATTTCATTTCATTTATTTTTTGCTGCACCACGCATCACGTGGGATCTTAGTTCCCCGACCAGGGATCAAACCCGCGCCCCCTGCACTGGAAGCGCGGAGTCTTAACCTCTGGACGGCCAGGAAAGTCCCCTGCCTCTGTTTTAAATAGCTGATATTCTGTTCATCATGAATATTTTACATGAATTTTTATTTGAAAACACTGCATCAGAATATTATTTATCTTGATTATGGAGTTTTTTGGCACCTCCTTAAATTCTGTGCCCTAGACAAGTTGTCTCATCCCAGCCCTGGCCCTGCTCAGCCAGCCAGTGGCCCCGGTTCCCACAGGCAGCCACCGGAGGGCCCTTGGATACACCAAATGTCATGTCCGTCACAGTCAAGTCTAGGAGCTGGGTTCTGAGGTCCCCGAGCACCACGGAAGCTGTTCACCTGCTGCTCCCATCTGGAGATTGGGAAGCAGCCTTGATTGGTATACCTGCCCCAGGGCTTCTACCCTCCTCATCCCCCTCCTTCCTCCTGAGAGTTTAGGAAAGAAAGTCTGTCCCAGCTTCCTAGTGTCTGGCTCCACAGGGGGAGGTGTGAGCTGCTCTCTGGGACCCAAATGCCCTTCCCTGGGCAGGCTGAGAAATACGCCACCCTTCCCTTGTCTCAGGACCATCTACCTCTTTGCCACCTCCCACTTCCCCTTCCAGCTGGATGGGAAAAGAGGGAGAACAGGTACATAGGTCCAAACTAGGGGGCTGCTGTTCTGGGGGAAGGGAGAGTAGGGCACCCATCCAGCACCCACTGCCCCTCTGGAGATAGCATCTCAAGTTTCCCTGAACTGCCATCCCTTCCTTCCTCCTGCTCTCTCTCAGCGAGGGCTGCTAAGCTGGGGGGATGTACAGGAAGCTGCCTGAGGCCACATGGCGAGGGCCTGCCTGAAACCAAATCCACACAGAGGAAAGCAGAGCCCAAATGATGGGGAAGGGGCTCCTAATGGCACAGTGGGAGGGTGTAGATCCAGACATAGCTGGATGTGAGCTTTTCATGTATACAAGCTCCCCCGAATTCCCTCTGTTTCTGAGGCCAGGTTGAGTTGGGTTTTGATTACTTGCAACTGAGAGGGTCCTAATCCTCCTAGACACCCCTGCTTCCACCCAACACGTATTCACCTCCTTCTTCATCAGCTTGAGCTGCTCCTGGAACCTGGCGTAGTCCCTCTCCTGCTCCAGGCGGATCCGCTTGGCCTCCTCCCGGCGCCGCACAGCATGGTCTTGCTCCATCTTCTCCACTTGCTGCTTTTGCTGACGCTCCAGGTTCTCCAGCTCTGTGTCAAAGAACTTCTTCTTGGCCTGGAAGGAGCAGAAAGGGAAATTCAGGAAAGTCACCTTATACCTGGGAGGGAGATGGGGAAAGCCCAGAGCCCGTGCTCAGACCTGGGTTTGAATCCCAGGTCTACCACCTCTTTGCTGTGTGACCTGGGACAAGTCACTGAACCTCTCTGAGTCTTTTTGCTCATGTACAAAAGGAAGACCAGACCATCTACCTCGCAGGGCTGTTGCCTGGGGCTCAGTAAAGGTTATGGCCCCTCTAGAGATCCTCCTGTGTGACTCAGAGGCGCATCGTGACCTTCGTGCAATGCTGTGTTTATAAGTCAACGCCTAATGAGATCAGGAAACAGGGGAATCGGGCAATTGTTGTGAATTATTCTCCATGCCCAATCATCCTCACTCTGCAACTTCCGCTCAAAGAAAACATGGAAGCAAGAAGCCCTACAGGGACCCATCTTTTCTCACGCTCACATTGATTTCTTGTTCAAAACGCTTGTGCATCTGCTCCAGCTGCAGCTCATGCTTGCTGCTCAGCTGGGTCTGGTTCCGATGCTCTTCTTTCTGGAGCAGCCGAAGTTCTCGGAGTTCCTGGCGCCTGAAGGGTGGAAGGATGTGGACATTTCCGTCAGAAAGTGCCCTCAGTGATCATATAACTCCTAGCTAGGGACACTGAAGGCTGGGGCGTGGAGAGGCGTCACACAAGACTGGGGGAGAGGCAGGACGCGAACTTAGAACTCAGACTTTACTGGACATTTATGGACGGGCAAAACATTAATAATTTTAATATATAAAGGGTGCTTCCGAATCCATAAGAAAAACAGGAATATTCTAATTTTAAAAAGCGGCACAGAACACGGACAGACCTGAAACAAAAGACAAAATCTTTAAATTAGCTCGGAGATACTGAATTACATGGAAAAAAAAAATCTATGAAAAATGCAGCAATTCTTTATGAACAGATAGGGATGGATCCCTGAATGAAAAAAGCAAGGTGTTGAAGAGTGTGGGTCTCTTATGCTACCTACCACCTGGGTGAAAAACAAAAAGGACCCTGTATGTGTGTGCGCATGTGTATGTGTGCGCGCATGTGTATGTGTGCGTTTACTTTCCTATTTAAACACTGAGTGTTTCTGGAAGGATTACACTGTAAAATATTAACACAAGGAGGGGAGCTGGATGGCTGGCAGAAAAGTGAGAGAGGGAAATTTTTCGCTGTTTACCCTCTTTTTCTTGTCGAGATTTGAACCACGATATCACCTATTCAAAATGTAAATACAATAAAAATTTGACCCCAACCACACAGTGTACCTTCATTTGGTAACATACCTATTGTCACTGTGTGTATGTGTGTACACAGAAAAAATACTGGTGGGATAAACCCCACCAATTGTGTTTCTTTCTGGGCAAGTCCATTAAAAATTGATACGTATCATTTATGGAATCAGAAATTAAAATGATGCAGAAAGAACTTGGGCCTCCTGACTGTGAACAGCGTCTGCAGCCTGTACCATGGCCACCCCCGCTGTGGGGCTTTCCTCACAGCTCTGAGTGGAACAGCTGCAGGAGAGGCCTGCACGCTCTCAGGGGTCGGGGGGCCTTATTTGAATCTTAGCTCAGCTCACTTTCCCTTAGGCAGTTGCTCAGTCTGTGCAGGCTCTGTTCCTGCATCTGTAAAATGGGGAGATAATCTTTACCTCTCAGGTTCTTTAAGGTTACATGAGATGATACCTGTAGTGTCTGTCTGGCACATGGCAATCACTCCCCAAGTGGTAACTTCTCGAATGATAACGAGAAGAAGAGGTAAAGGCTGCCCAGTCTCTGGGAAAAGCCAGAAATGCTTTCTAGAGGCACAGAAGAAAGCTTCCTCGGGAGCCTCTGCGTTTGGGAAGAGAGGAGGCAGGAGGTGATTGCTGAGAGCTGACAAAGAGAGGGAGACCCTGACACAAGAGAGACTAAGGCTCAGAGAACAACTGACCAAAAAACGAACAGAGAAGGAGGTAAGCAGCCAGGTTCTGACGTTTCCTCCTTGACCAACCTGAGTTCTCACAAGGGAAAGGCAGGCAGACACAGGCTTAAGAAGGAAAGAACCAGCAATTTTAGGCAAAACCAGAAGGAACTCTGACCTAGCAGCCTCAATCTGTGAGAGCAACTATCCGGTGACACCATTCAAAAGCCTACGTGTCACCCAATCCTCCGGAAATGCTAGGATGCAGGTACGACCAGGGACGTGGGCCAGAGCCCGCCACAGCTTGCAGCCTGGCGGCCTGGCCACATTGACAGGACGTGCAGACCTTCAGACCACAGCAGGCAAACAAGCAAAGCCTTGTTCTCTCACTGTGAGCACCTCTTCTCCACCACGGCTAAATCTCACCTTCCAAACCTAAGTGGCACCCACTCCTCTGCTTGGGAGGAAGGTGGAGGCCCAGTGCCAGGGCCAGAGGCATCGCTTCTAGACAGGGTGTGCTGGGTCTGGAATTTCAACCCCAGGAACCTGAACTGCCCAGAGGCGAGGTGATGGAAAGGAAACTGAGCCCTTGGTGTCTGAAGAGTGAGGAGTACAGGTCACCTCCAAGGTGACCATTAAAACAGAAGGTGGCGTCATCGTCCAAGGGCAACCACACCCACCCCTCCCCCAGCCTCAAGCCTCTCCAGCGCACATAGATGAGGACACCAGTGTGTGCGTGCGTGCGTGCGTGTGTGTGCACGCATACGCATGCACGCAGAAACTCCACCAATGAAAAGTCTGCCTCTCACCCCCCTGGCTCCTAGAGGGCAGAAATGCCCCCAGCCATCCAAAACTGTTTATGTTTGGCTTTGGGATGTCTATGCTTTTTTTTTTTTCTCTCCTTTTTATTTTATTTATTTATTTATTTATTTTTACATCTTTATTGGAGAAGAATTGCTTTACAATAGTGTGTTAGTTTCTGCTGTATAACAAAGTGAATCAGCTATACGTATACATATATCCCCATATCCCCTCCCTCTTGCGTCTCCCTCCCACCCTCCCTGTCCCACCCCTCTAGGAAAATCAGGCCTTGTTTCTTTTTTTTTTTTTTTTAATATTTATTTACTTATTTTCGGCTGCACTGGGTCGTAGCTGTGGCACGCATGTGGTATCTAGTTCCCCGACCAGGGATTGAACCCGGGCCCCCTGCACTGGGAGTGTGAAGTCTTAAACACTGGACCACCAGGGAAGTCCCTGTGCTTTTTAAAGATATGAATGTGTTTGATATGATATGTTACAAATCAATCATGAATTTAGCCTTCAAAGGCCTGGCCTCAAGGGAGATTCGTGGGTCCAAGGCCTCCCTCCCTAACTGCAAAGCCCCTCACCCCCACCCCTGGCAGCCCCCCAGCAAGCTTCCTGGTCCAGTGGAAGCTGGGTAGAATCCTCACACAGACAGAGCTTCTCACCTGGATGACCTGAGGCAGGTAAGTTCCCACCAAGAAACAGTTTCCTAGGGCTTCCCTGGTGGCGCAGTGGTTGAGAATCTGCCTGCTAATGCAAGGGACACGGGTTCGAGCCCTGGTCTGGGAGGATCCCACATGCCGCGGAGCAACTGGGCCCGTGAGCCACAACTACTGAGCCTGCGCGTCTGGAGCCTGTGCCCCGCAACAAGAGAGGCCGTGATAGTGAGCCGCCCATGCACCGCGATGAAGAGTGGCCCCTGCTCACCGCAACTAGAGAAAGCCCTCGCACAGAAACGAAGACCCAACACCGCAAAAATAAATAAATTAATAAACTCTACCTTAAAAAAAAAAGTTAAAAAAAAAAAAAGAAAAGAAACAGTTTCCTAATTTACAGAACGGCCGAGATAGGGTCTCCCTGAGGAGGGCTGTCAGGGCGCCTTAAAAGTGCCAAGACAGTTCCTAGCAAACAGCTTTGCCTAACACTCTCCTCCCCACACCAATCCCTTCCAGTTTCATGGGGTTTGCCTCCAAAATGCATGCTGCATCCAACCACTTCTTCCCTCTGTCCGGCCACCATCCTGGCCGGGGTCTCCCTGGATCCCTGCATCAGTCCTGCCCCACCTCTACGCCCAGATTCATACGGCAGCGGAGCTGGCTTTCTAAAGGGATGTTACCGCTGGTCACTCTCCACCTGCTTCACTCCAGCTACACTGGGGATGAAATCCACACTCTTCCACCCCTGCCCACGGGCCAACATGACCTTGGCCCTGCACGTCCTGGGACGGCTCCCCATCCTTTCCCTCCCACCTTACACTCCACACTCCAGCCCTGCCCTCTCAGGTCCCTAAACAAGCCACGCGGTCAACCCTCAGGCCTTGGCCTCGCAGGTCCCTCCGTGATCCCCCGGCTCTGCTCGTGGCCAGCTCCTCTCAACCTCCTGGCTCTGGCTCAGGGGATTTCCCACAGAGCGGCGTCCCCGACCCCGGCCCAGGGGCTCACTATCCTTTCACCCATATTATTCCCTTCACAGCATGTACCACAGTTGGGAATTATCTTGTGTGCTGTTTGTTGGCCCATGAGGTATAAGTTTTACAAAGGCAACAGCCTCAACTACCTGGGTCACCACCATGTCCCCCAACCTGCTGGGGGGTATGGATACATGGGTGAATGGCTGGCTGGCTGGAGGGGAGGGTGGAGGGCTGGGTAGGTGGGTAGGTGATGGATGGGTGGGTGGATGGATTGGTGGATGGGGGGGTTGGGTGGGTTAGAGAATGCAGGATCTCAGGCAAAGCCAGCTTCCTTCTGTGTCCCTGATCCCACACTTGATGCTGTAGACAGACAAACAGCTCTTGCACCAGGAGGACCCACGCCCATCCCTCTCACCGCATCCCCACCCTCTCACCACCATCAGCGGCCCTTCCCGGGCTTACCTGAGAAATCTCATCTCCTCGTCCTTCTTCTCATCGTCACTGATGATCTTGGAGGTGGTGATGCTCACCTCCACGCCATCCACCACAAACTTGCGTGTCCTCTTGAGGGTCTTATTGTGCAGCCTCGAGTTCTGGCCAGGGCAGATCATCAGGCAAAGCTCAGCATCACAGCTAAGAATCCACGGGTGACACAGAGGGTGCAGCCCACAGCCCTCCTGGCCCCAGAGCCTCAGCCCCATCCAGGTAGGAGGCGACTGTCCATTGTCCCCCTCTTGCCTCAAGCTTTTCAATGGGCGGGGTTGGGGGGGGTGGGCTGAGTGTCTGACACTGGGCCCTTTCCTCTCCCTGATCTCGCCCTTCAGACACGGCCCATCCCCTGCTCGCTGGCTGCCAGCACTCTCTCACACACAAGACGCGGCGTCAGAAAGAGCGAGCTGGGTTCCAATCTTCCCTCTACCACCTACTGGCTCTGTGACCCTGGGCAAGTCCCTTGTCCTCTCCGAGCCTCAGCTTCCTCGACCTGTCAGAGGAGGTTCCAAAGGTGCGATGGTGGTGGGGCATACACCACCACCCGGCTCGTGGCAAGGGTTCAACACTTGGTATTTATTTTTGATACTTATTATTGCAGACCACGATCTCTTTATCCTCAATGCCAAAACCCAAAGAGCCCGGAAAACCGGAGTTCATAACTGCTTTGGCAGCCAAATCTGACCTGACCTGAATTTCAGAGGAGGCCATGCCCATCCGGAGCCACCATGAGATTATTCATAATCTTTATCTTTACTTTTCCCTACGAATAAGCATGCCTTTCACGTGTGGTTGCTTACACAGTGCTGCCAGAACTCCTCCAGGAGGAGTTAAGGGTATTTAAATACCCTTTGAAGGTCCTCCATCCTGATTCGGATGAGGCCCGTGGGCCTGCACGGAAGTCATCACGACCCCTCCCCTGCGACCTCTCACTGGTTTCCGAGGCCCTTCCTGGTGCAGTCCAGGCCGGCCTTTCCGAGGGCCTGCCAGCCTGAGAGTGAAGGGAGAGCCAGGGTGGCGCCCACAGGAGGCCTCTGCCCTCAAAGTCCACGCTGACCCCCGTGCCCGTTCAGTCGAGCCCAGCAGGCTGCCCTTGGCCCTGAGGCCTGGGTTCCCCTCCCCTGCAGGCTCCCACCTCTTCCCATAGCACCTCGCCCAGGAGCTCTGGATGCTATGGGCCCTGAAAGGTCACCCTGCAGCCCATCACCCTACAGCATCCAGCTCACGTGTCCCAGGACTCAGTTCAAGATGAGCCAGGCTAGCAACCAGAAATGCAGGCTGGCTGGAGATGGCGGGGGAGGAAGGAGGCCTGCGTGCAGCCCTCACACTAGAGCTGCTCCTGGTCACAGGGCCTCCGCCTGGGGGTAACAGGCTCCCCGTCAAGCCAAGGGTGCTGACGCAGCCGTGGACTCTTATCAGAAGAGCCTCGTTCCCTGACTCACTGCCAGCCCGTCAGCAAAGGATGTTCTCAATACCCTTGAGAAGAGGTGGGGACCCGGCTGTGGGTGGGTCAACCTTTATTTAAAAGAAAAAAAAAAAATTACTGTTTTCTTTTTAACCCTTAGTGTCTTTTTAAGAAGAGAAGGGACAGACCCCCTATCCTAAGGAAGATGATTATACATCAAAGCTGCTGCCATCTCTGCTTGTCCTGGTGACCTGTTAAAACTGTGCTTTCTTTCTGTTCCCAAAGCTAACTGTGCTGGCTGACTGCCTCTCCTTTGGCTCCCTTTCATTTGGCCAATGTTTTTGAGTCTCTGCTGTGTCATTTTCACCAAGTAAGTGACAGAAGGAAAAAGAAAAAAAGATGCAGAACCTTCCGTAAATTCAGCCTTGGTTGGGGATGAGGTCCTCAGTGTGGCCAACCAGGTGACCAACAGTGAGTTCACGAAGATTTCACGATTTGTGAGATGGGCAGGGGATGCGGTCTGCCCTTCCTGAGGACAAGCAGGCCAAAGCTCCCACCGCGAGGGCAGAATGGCATGTGGGATTCAGAGCTCAGAGTCTGGAGTCTGACCAGCTCCCCACCTCCCACCTGAGCCTCTGTTTGCTGGGCTGTACTTTGGGATGATTGAAGGCGCCACATCTGTGGTTGCTTTTAAGCATTTTGCAATACAGGCCCCGTGCTGAGCTCTCAAGTGCAGTGGCTGCTGTCATTCACAATGCTACCTCCTGCAGAACAGCCACGAGCCAGGAGGAAGCCTCGAGCCCACTCCCTTTAACTGAATCAGTCGGCAGCTGGACCACACGGCTGACCTCCAAGTCAGAGAACTTTCGCTTCTAGAATTGTCTCTCCCCCATTTTAGCAGGGCCTTTAACCAAACCCAATTTAAATGGAAACCCCAACTGAAATTAAAACCCAAACCAATTAATTGCCTGACGTGACTAAATCCCAGACCGAACTCAGATATTTGGGGGTTTAACTATGAATCAGACGGAGAGCTCTTGAAAGAAAGAGCGGTCTCATGAACTACTTATAATGGAAGGCAGCCACCATATGCCTTCAAACACCAAAACCGGGCAACAACACATTCTGCAGTGCTTCCTGCTCCAAGCCTGAGGCACGAGGGGCAGCATTCGTTACCTTGATAGACAGAGAGCCCGTCTCTCTGTTCAGGGACAGGTCGGCTGAGAGGGAGGCGCCATAGTCCATGCTCTCGGAGGTGGAGATGCTGGCACAGTCTGAGTCCCTCTTGGAAGGGCCTAGAGCCGCCTGGGCAGGGAGCTCCAGGCTGCCGTTGGCCAGCTTTTCGCCACCCAAGGTCTCCAGGGCGCTGCTGTTGGGACGGCTCTGGCTTGCTTTCTGGGACCTGCTGGCTGTTGGACTGAGGTCCCCACCCTGGTCAGTGGCTTGCTTCTCCTCGGATACCTGAATCCTGGCATCCATGGACACCGGTCGGGACTTCCGGAGGGGCACGGGCACTGCTAGGCCGTTCTCATTTCCAGGGGCCACATCTGGGGGGCTGCTGGCTTGGAGGGATGTGTCCCCAGAGGGTTGGTTGGGCCCATTCACAATGTCCTGAGGCTGGCTAGGTGGCAGTGGGGTGAAAGATGATTCTTTGAGAAGCTTGTCAGCATCGAGGCTCAGCTGACTCACCTCAGAGGATTCCCGAGTGTGGTTCCCCAGAGGCTAGGAGAAAAAAAAAAAACATAGTCAAGGCCATGCTACTGTGTGTCCGAGGCAAGAGTCAGAGACGCAGTGAGGTCAGAAAGTCAGATACCCACAAGGTGAAGTGGGCCAGGGAGGTACAATAGGTATCCCTCTCTAGTAGGCCACAGTCCTCCCCACTCCTTATTGCCTAACTAACAATCAAATTATTGTACTACTTGCTTTGAGGAACAGGTATTCCTCCTAGGAGTGGAGGCAACCGTGGCCAGCTAGATAGCTCATGCCCTGTCGCAAGGGGGCAGTGGCTACTCCGTTCCAGCCAATTGTGACAACATGGGAAAATGGGTCCCCTGTGCCCAGACCCTCCAATTTTCCAAGGCAAGCTCAAATCTGGACTTGTACATGACATCTCCCAATTTTTAGATGGTAACTAACTCAAATTTTAAAAAAAATCACAGAAAGGCCAAGCCAAACCTATCCAGGGGCTAGATTCAGACTATTAGCCACTTTTTTTGTTTTTTAGAGCTTTTCAGGGGTAGAAAGTACTGGAAATGTTGCTATCGAGAAATACTGTGAATAGTTGCTGTTGTGAAACGCAGTGAGAGGCCCCCGTACAGCAAAAAAAAAAAAAAAAAACATCTGATTCCTGGTCTTCCCTGAAAACGTACAGGATTTGGTCAACACGCCCTGCTGCCTCATCCCAGCCTACATGCGATCTTACGTAACTGGTGGCGTGGGGGCCTGTGACCTCTGAGCTGGGGATAAACAGAAGGGAACCCTTCCTGCACCGCCGGGCCCCTCCCACACCAGTCAAGGCCTGCGGGGATCCCACCCCTCCCGCACGCCCCCGCCCCCTCCCCGCTTCCTCCAGGCCTTACAGAGGTGGCATCCACCGAGTCCTCCTCTTCCGCCTCATCCCGGCCGTCTTCAATCTCCTCCATCACTTCAGCCTTGGCCTCGGCCACCAGTTCCCGCAGAGCCTTGTTGCTGGTGATGCTGCTGACGAAGGGATGCTGAGGGGGGGCAAGACAGCTGGATCAGAACCACTGTGGGCTGGGGGGTGAGGAGGGGCAGCCAAGGCTGGGGGAGGCGATCCCCCAGGCGGAGAAGGCCAGCGGCATCCCTGAGCGAAACGTGAACGTGAACTTGGTCAGGCAGACCCAGAGGCAGCTCAGAAAGTCCTGTGTGTGGTGGAAAGTGAGCCAGCTCTGCCACTCACCAGCTGTGTGACACCGAGCAAGTCCCCTTCCCTCTCTGAGCTACAGGCTTCTTTCTCACCTTTGAAGTGGAGACAATAATGCCAGACCCACAGGGAAGGCATGAGGATGGAATGAGATCACGTGCAGGGAAGAGCTTAGCCCGAAGCGGGAGCAGAAGTAATGTTTCAGGAGGTTTGTTTGTTAATTTACTTTTTTAAAAGGTTTTCATATACGGTTTAAAAAATATAATAGATACAGTATATACATGCGTATACACACATATACTTTATTGAAGAATTACTTACACACAGTAAAGTTCACACATCATTAAGCTCAGGGACTATTTCCATACGTACACACCTGGTGTAACCACCACCCAGCTTAAGACACAGACCATTTCCATCACCTCGAGAAGGTCCCCATTCCCCGTACAGTCAACCTCACTCCCCACAGCCACCCAGCTCCAGAGACTAGGTTTGCCTTCTCTTTAACTTCATCTGAACAGAATCACAGAGTTCGTATCCTTTCGTGGTTGGCTTTCTTCACTCAACGCAAGTTGAGCTGAGACTATGAGATTCGCCCACCCTGTTGCATATGTCGGTAAACTCTTCCCTTTTGATTCCCGTGCGGTATTCTACCACGTGACTCTGTCGGTTTGTTTATTCTTCCTGCTGTTGCTGGCCATTTGTATTGTTTCCCACTTGGGGCAACTATTAATAAAGCTGCTATGAGCACGCTCGTATAGGTCTCAGGGTGGATGTGTGTGTTTGCAAAATCTCGAGGCCAAGCAGTGTACGTTCTATTCCTAGGTAAATGGTAAATCAGCCCGAAGATCTCCCTGGTACAAGTCTGTCTCTGAGCATCTTGTCCCCAGCACCAGGTTGTGGACAGGGACAAGGGATTCCTCAATTCCCCACACCCACTTAGAAAGGCATTGGCAGGGGCAGGGTGGGGCAGTTGTTAGGTTGGAATTTGCTCATTTGAAATGCGCAGGAAGGCTCTGATGAAATTCACTGTTTTTACTGTCAGTTATCAGAGGAGGGACAGGGAAGTATTTAAATGACTAAAGAGAATAAGTTTTCTTGAAAACACCTTGAAAACACATTCACACCTGATAGGTCCACTACAAATCATTCCTATCTGCTTGTTCATTCTGATCTGTTTAGTACATTTGTGGAAGGCCAGAGGCAACACCCTATTCAACCTGGGTACCCCACTCTGCACACGGGAAAGCAATACACCTCACTCCTTTTAAAGAGCCCTGTCATTCAGATCTTCCTAAGCCAGCCTGACTTTCTCTAGTTAGTCCAAACTAGTAAAGACGTGAAGAATTTTATTTCTTATCTTTCTCTCCCACACCCCCCCCCACCCCGTTCATTCGTTGATTCATGCCTGAGCCCCATGTTGAGGCCAGTGATGTGCCAGGTGCTGAAATAAGGCCAAACAAGGAGACAGGCAAGCTCCCTGGCCTCGGGGGCTCGCAGCTGAGCGGGAAAGACAATGGGTACGTAACCAAAGGACAAGATCATTTTTCAGATCAGGTAATAGGATAGGCTGGAGGAACATGGGCCTGGATTGGTGCAGTGGATGGGTGGCCGGAGAGTCTGCCTAGGTCTTTGGGCAGAGGGCCCTCCTTGGAGGTGACATTCAAGCTGAGCCCTGAGGGATGTGAAGGGGCTGGCCAGAGAAAGACCTGGGCACAGAGAATTCCACGCAGGGGGAGCAGCAAGTACAAGGGCTGCAGTGATATAAAGAGTAACCCTTTGAAGGTATCACTCTGGCCGCCGTGTGGCTCCAAAAGGTCTTGAAATGGATATTAATAAGGAGGTACTAATTGTGAGAGGCAGGAGAGTACAGCACTGAAGATTGCTGGCTCTAGACTCGAGAGCCAGGCTGCCTGGAATAAAATCCCACTTCCAGCAACTCGGGCAAGTCACTCAACCTCTCTGAGCCTCAGTTTGCTCATCTGTATACTGGGAACAATAGTATGGCTGTTCTAAGCATTGTAGTAAGAGCTCAAAATACAGCAGCCGTCATCTGTATCATCACCACCACCACCGTCATTACTACCGCCACCATCATCACCACCATCACTACTGCCTCTGCCATCACCATGCCTACCATTACCACCACTGCCACTGCGATCATCACCACCATCACCAGCAGGAGAACCACAGTCAGAGAAGCCTTTAAGCACCAGTCTGCACTCCCAGCCGTTCCCATCCCCTCCTGCAGCCCCAGAGTGCAGCTTTTTGGAACTGAAGGTAAGAATCAGATCCCAAAGCTTCCCGAGCTTCACACTGCACAACCTCACACACGTGAACTGGAGCAAGAAGCCACGGGACACTTCACTGCAGCTGCTGAAGCAGGTGTGGCAGAAACAAATAATGCAAACACAGGCTTCTGGAAATACCAGGTTTTCATCGGGCCATATCACATATTGACCAAATTAGTGACTCTTCAGCTTGGCCAGGAGCCTTGCTTTCCTGAGGCTGAACATCTTCCGCATGGCCTCCCTTGAGCAGCCCGGGGTCTTTAGGAAGCGGAAGGGGAGGCATGGGGAAGAAAGCCTCTGACAGAGGGGCAGGTGAGCAGGGCCATTCCCCTGTACGCCAAGGTCCTGGAATCCCCGGGCAAGAGGGGCTGGCAGATGCGGCAGGCCCTCCTGTGTCTGATTAGGCCCGGAACACTGTTCTGTAAACTGCTCTGGGACACAAAGCACAGACCACCTCCTCCACTGCATCAGCTCTGTTACTTCCAGGGTTGTGTTTAGAAAAGACGTTTCAACCGCCAAGCTGCCAAGAGGCCCATTAGAGACAAAGCCCAGCACAGAAGGGTGCGGGGCCTTCCCCGGTGGCCAGTGCACTGTGTACCTCCACAGGGACAGGCTGGTCCGGGCACGTGGGTCCCTAGAAAGGTGCTCGGCCAACCCCGTGGAAGACCCAGATCAGAGGGAAACAGCCGACCGCTCCTTCAGGAAGAGGAAAAGCTGTTCTGTACTATCTCTGCAGGGAGCCAGCCCCAAGGTGCCACAGAGCTCGCCAGCTGGCACCCACCCTCTGGCCAGGACCTCTCCTGCCATCTACCCAGTCATCCTTCCCAAGAACTTGAGCCTAGTTTTCCTCTGTGTGCTTACAAACCATCAGCCGGGATGTCCCACACTCCAAGACTGGCTTTAGAAAATGCCTAATAACACTTCCAAGTTTTCAGGTGTCAGCATCTTTCCTTCAGTCCTCCTTCCCTCCCTCCTAACTTTATTCCATCTCTCTTTCTTTCCTTCATTCATTCAGAGAGGCAACTTACTAGAGTGGTCAAAAGAACAGGCTCTGGAACCAGATGACCAGGATCAGAAATCAGCTCTGTCACTTACACACTGTGTGACTTTGTGCAGCCTACTTAACCTCTCTGTGCTTCAGTTTTATCATCTGTTTGACAGAGATCCAAACAGTACCTATTTCATAGGGTTGTCTTGAGGATTAAATTAGCTAACATTTGCTAAGCATTTAGAATAGAACCTGGCATGGAGAAGAGGTTACATAACATTTAGTTAAGTAAAAATAAGTAAACGTATTTAACGAAGGCCCTCTCCATACCAGGCACTATTCTGGATGACTGGGGCACATCAGTGAAAGCAAAAACGAAAACGAAGACAAAAACAAAGACAGCTGTCCCCAGGGAGCTGACATGCTAGTCAGGGAGATCAACGATAAACTTAATAAACATGTAAGTTATATGCTATAAGTGCTATGTGCCATGGAAGAATCAAAAGTAGGGCAGGGGAGGAAGAATTAGGAATGTGAGGGTGCAGTAGGTTTTAAACAGGGTACTTGGTACAGAGGCCTCACTGAGAAGCTGCCATTTGAGCAATGACTTGAAGAGAAAGAGTCAGCCATGGAGGTGTCTAGGGGAAGAGCATCCCTGGCATAGTGGACAGGCAGTGCAAAGGCCCTGAGGCTGGAGTGTCTGAAGAGTAGCAAGGAGGCTGGTTGGCTGGGGAAGAGTGAGGGGACAAGAGGAAGAGAAGTCTGAGGAGTCAAGGTGGGGCGGGCAGACCTTGCAGGACCTTGCAGGTCACTGAGACTGTGGATTTTACCCTGAGTAAGATGGGAGCCATTAAGGGGCTCTGGACTCAGGAGGTATAGGAGCTGACTTATGTTTTTCCCTCTGGCTGCAATGGAGGTGGTGAGAAGTGGCTGGATCCTGGGCATGTTCTGAAGCCAGGGACAACAGGATTCCCCAGTGGAATGGATACAGAGTGTGTGAGAAAGAGAGGGGTTAAGGATGCTTGCGAGGTTTGGGGCCAGACTGCTGGCAAGGTGGGGCTGCCATCGAATGAGACAGGAAAGCCATCGCTAGAGCATACTTGGGGAAAGATGGGGGCGCTCGGCTGCGGATGTGTTAAGTTTGAGATATCTACGGACACCTAAAGGGGTGGAGGGTAAACAGCCAGATACAAGGGCCTGTGGGCGAGGAGGACAGTCCGGGCTGCAGGCAGAAATGCGGGAGTCATGGCAAACAGACGAGCCCGTCAAGGTGACGGAGATGGAGGAAAAGGCCCTGGCACACTTCACGTTAATGAGCTGGAGAAACAGAAGGCCAAGGAGACAGACGAGTGGCCAGTGAGAAGGAAGGAAACCAAGAGAGCGTAGAGACCTGACATCAGGCGTTGACAGCCAAGGGGAAGAGGGTCGCCTGTGGCTCTGCTGAGTCCAGCAAGACCAGCACCGAGGCCTGAGCTGACCACGAAGTCCAGAAGGCACCAATGACCTTGACAAGAATGCTGGGCTAGAACGGGGTGGGTTGAAGAGCAAATTCAACACGTGCACGCTGCGCACCGGATGTGTGACAGCCACGATGCTGAAGACAGCGGCTGGGTACAGAATCGCATCCACTCACACACTTCCGTGATGCAAGCACGACCCTCCCACAGAGGAGGAAACTGAGGCTCAGAGTGAGGACCGCTCGGGTTTCAGGAGGGCGAGCCTGATTTCCGAGACTGGGTTACCACCAAGTGATACGGTCCCAACAAAATATCCATGCGAGCGAATGAATGGATCATAAACCAGCGGGGGCATAAGTCAGTCAGCTGAAGGCGGGATGCAGGGCAAAAGGAGGGGCCAGGAGGAACGTGGGGGCCGCAGGCAGATGTGAGGCTCTGGAGGGTGTGCTGGCAAGTCAAGGTCTGCGCTTCCCTGTGGCCACTCCAAGTCAGGTGACCTCTGCAGGCCACTTCCCTGCCCTGAGCCTCAGGGTCCTCACCTAAGGCGGTAACGATGCCCCACCCTCCCTAACTCAGAGACGAAACAGGCACGTGGAAAAAACTGACGGCAGCCTAAGCTCTGAAAGGAGCTTTCTTTGTCTGGAGGGATCTCTACTTTCTTCTGCAACCTTTCTGTCTCAGTGAAGAGTCCTCTGACAGGACTTTTTTTTCTCCACTATGGAACGGAAATTCCTGTCTCTGGCTGAGGCTCCTGGGCAGCCACGAGGGGATGAGGGACAGCTGGTCTCTTCCTGGCAGCATATCCTGGAGGCCGGATGTATCAGGCCAGGGGGTGCCTGCTCACGGGAAACAATTGGCCCCAGGAGCTTGGAGCTTTTGTATCTGACAGTGACAGCAGGCCCACGCACCCCCACCCCTGGTTGGCCTGGTCCAGTCCCTTGCCGACGCCACCCACCAAGCGCCGCAATACCCCGAAAAGAAGGCCTCTGGGAACTCCAGCCGTGTGCTTTCAAATGCAGTGCAGAAATCTACAAGGAACAATCACGAGCCCCAGCAGACAGACCCCATTCTGCATCGCCGCTTCTTTCCATTGTTTACTAATTCAGTTCAATGCATCAGCTATTCACTGCGCACAGCACTTAACAACTGAGCTAAGCGCTTTACAGTGTCTTCTCACTCAACCCTGTAAGGGGGGCCTGGCTATCATCCTCACTTCAGAGTGAGAACAGGGTCACAGAGAGGTTAAGCCCCCTGAGCAGGGTCTCACAGCCAGTAAGTGGCAGAGCTGGGATTTGAACCCAGGACTTTCCAACCCCAGTCCACACACTGAATCACTGTGCTACACACCCCAGAGAGATGCACTGTGGCCCAGAGTGCCAACCACAGCCCCAGCGCCTGGTGCACAGTTAAGTCGGTGCTTGGGAGAAGTGGCTGAATGTGAAGAAAGACTCGAGTGCATGGTGGAGCGTCGGGCCCCCTTTGCTCCCACAACACGAAGGGGGAAGGACCAGAGTGGACAGGCCACATCACCCAGGCCCACTTCCTCTCCCTCTCCCAACAGCATTGGTGGCCCGGGGAGTGGGATCAGCCACGCTAGAGACACCGGGTGTTTCCAAACATAGCTGCAAACACTCCAACCCTCACCTCGCCAGGACACGAGGCATCAGCCCGGGGCAAGGGCAGCTCGAAGCTACCTCCAATATTTCAAAGAGGTTCAAGGAAACAGTCATCCACTTCCCCACCCGGAGGCCGTTCCGCCGGCTAAGGGGATGCTCCCTGAGACAGCTGTCATCCTGGCTGGTCTTGGAGATTCCACACCCAACAGCCAGAGGGAGCCTTGTAAGTGTAAGTCAGATGGTGTCTCCCTCCTCCAAACCCTCACGGATGCACCATCACACACAGGGTGAAGCCTGCATCCTCCCGAGGTCCTGCATGACCCACCATGACCTGGTCCCCCTCCTCTTTGAAAGGCCTGCTTCCACCGTTGGTCTTTCTCCAGGAACTTGGATTTGGGAAGGGTTCCCCCCATTAACTGATAAGAGGGACCAGCTCTGCCTGAACTGCTAGCGACGTGGCCCATGCTGAACGCCTGCCAGACGTCTGCAGTCTGGAACGCTGCCCGTGCCAGGCAGAGGCTGCCCACGTGGCCAGCCCCCAGTGAAACCCTGGGCCCCGAGCTCTCCAACACGCTTCCCAGGTAAACAACACCTCACACGTGTCACCACAACACACAGCTGGGGGAACTAAGCACAGACCGTGTGACTCCACTGGAAGGGGACTCTGGAAGCTCCTGCCTGGCTTCCCTCAGGTGCCTTTTCCTCTGTATCTTTTTGCTGTAGTAAGTCATAGTGGAGAGTACGACTAGGTGCTGCGTCCCGAGTGTCCTCTTAGGGAAGCACTGAACCCGGGGGTGGGCACGCCCCCGTACCGCTCCGATCTCATCTCCAGCCCTGCCCCCCTCCTCACCCCGGCTCCTGCACCCTGGCCCCCCGGCTCTCCCGGCTGTACCAATCGTGCCCCCATCCTAGGCCTTCACCCCTGCTCCTCAGCACCATGTGCCTGGCCCCCTGGCCTCCTTTGGGTGTCTGTGCACAGAGTCCCTTGTGTCCTCCTTTTATAGGAGAGCAACCAGGCCCCCCTCCCCTGTGCTGTTCTCTTTTCCTCCACAGCCCTGCTCTCCACCTGCCACGTACACTATCTGCCCATCAGCTGCCTGTCTCCCCCACTGGAAGGTAAGCTCCTTGAGGACAGGAGTCTGGGGGCTCCCTTACCACAGCCAGCCCTCCCCGCACGAGGGCCGGCACGTGGCAGGTGCTCAGGGAATGTCGGCCAATGAGTGAACAGCTGTGCACACCATCGCCTGGGCCGGGGGAGGACGAACCCAGCTTCCAGGTCACGGGTGATCTGTCCACAGGAAGGGCTGGGCAGAGGGACAGGCAGCCACCCGGGAGAGGGGACCACTCACCTCCAGGAGCTGTGCAGCGCTGGGCCGGGTCTCCGGGTTCTTATCCAGGGCCGTCTTCAGGAAGTCTCGGAACTCCGCAGACCTGGGAGGACAGACAGGTAAGCTGGGAGCAGGCGAAAGCCGAGAAAACTCCCCACCATCACTGACTCCACTCTCCCGGGAGGCGTGTGCTTCCCAAACACGCCCTTCAAAGGACAAAAGGCGCCTTTATAAGCTACATGGCAGAGGCGACGGGGCCTTCAAGATGCCCTTCTCGTCACAGACATCACCAACAGAGAGGATGTGGAAATCAGAGGAGCAGGGACTTGCCCGAGGGCACACAGTGAAACACAGCAGTGCTGGGGTTCGAGCCCCAATTCCCAGCCCAGGGCTGTGCCACGTGGCTGCTGGGGCTCACGTGGGCTCTTACTCCTGCAGTGGGATCCGGCTTATCTGGGTTACCCATTCTCTCTGATGGAGAACCGATGTCCACAGCACAGAGGGAGGAAAGAGCCAGGAGGGTCCAGGGAGCTCAGAGAGGCCTGCAGACCCCCAGGCCCAACCGCTCCCCAACTGCAGAGCCCAGCAGCAATGGCAGAGCCCTGGCACCCCGCATCCCCCCACCCCGCGTCCCAGGCCTGCTGGCCGTCCAGCAAACACCCTCAGGCAGGCCTCCTGGCCACTTACCACTTAGAAGGCGTGAGTAGCGTGGGAGGGTCTGACTTGGCAATCTTGAGCAGGACCCGCATGGGGTTGAGCTCGTGATGTGGGGGCTCGATCTGGGCCATCTCAATCAGAGTGATGCCCAGGGACCAGATGTCGGCTTTGTAGTCATATGGGGTGTCCTTCATGGTCTCACACATCACCACCTCGGGGGCCATCCTGAACCAACCAAGGGACAACAGAGGGCTCAGATCCTGGCCTCCACAGGCGCTTCTCAGAGACTCAGGGTCAAGGACCAGCACAAGCCAACATCAGGGGGTTGGCAGCACTCCCGAGTCATGATTTTCATTCCTTTCCATCCCACTGTCTTTCTTAGGACCGTTTTCTCACACAAAGACGCCTTCCGAGCGGCTCCAATGCCCAAGTCCTGCTGCAGTTCTGATTCCTACCACGAGATGGCAGCAACAATCCAGAACACAGGGTCCTGGGGAAGGGGTGGGTGGGAGCAGTGGGGAAGGGGCCCAGGAAAAACTGGGGGCGGGAAGGAGGGTGAAGAGAACACAACGGCACAGAGAGAAGGGATGGGAGAGAAAAGGAGAAAGAGGAATAAAGGGGCAGAGAGAGAAAGAAAGAGTGAGTAATAAGCAAGAAAGGAGCCTCACTCCATGATGGGAAGTAAAACAGAAAGTAGTTAGGTGTGAAACTGAGAGAGGTTTTTTTGTTTGTTTGCTTGTTTTTAAAGTAATAGTTTTGGAAAAGAAGGAAACACAGTGGACTGGATAAGTCTGGGGAGATTTCATATAAGCACAGGAACTGAACTTGTATTGTTCATCTTCATGGCCCTAGTCCTACGCCTGGCACTCAGTCAAGAACCATTTTTCAGGGGTGTCAGTTCTTATTAACGGAGCATTTTCTATATGCACCATCCCAATTCAATCCCCACAAGAGCCCATTATGTAGGTGCTATTATACCGCTGATTTTACAGGTGAGTAAACCGAGGCACACGAAGCTGAGCAACATGGCCAAGGTCTCAGCGCTAGTAAGTGAGGGGATCTGGGCTCAGACCCAGCAGGCTGACGCAGGAGCCCCTGCCTCTGTCCTCTCTCCTCTAGACCAGCCAGAGGAACCACGGAGAGTTGGAGGTGTAGCGTTCAGTCCACCATCCCATTTCCAGAAGCTACACGACTTACCAGTAAGGCGTTCCTATGAAGGAATCTCGTTTCTGCAGAGTCTTCAGATTCTTGGCAGACACACCAAAGTCAGCTGCAAGGCAAGAATCTCAGATCGAGTACTGGATGGACATTCCTCCACCCACAGCCCTGGGGCATGGACTCAGAGACACATGTTCCAAATCAACTAACAGGATGCCATTTTCTATCTAGCAAACTAGTGATCATTAAAAAACAATAATACCTACTGCTGTAAGATGTATTGAGACATACACTTTCCTACTTGCTAATAAGAATAGAAACTGAAGGGGACTTCCCTGGTGGTCCAGTGGTTAAGCATCCACCTTCCAACGTAGGGGGTGCAGGTTCGATCCCTGGCCGAGGAACTAAGATCCTACATGCCGCGGGGCAACCAAGCCTGCACAACGCAACTAGAGAGAAGCCCGTGCGCCGCAATGATGGATCCCAGGAGCCGCAGCTAAGACCCAACACAGCCAATAAATAAATAAATAATTTTTTTAAAAAAAAGAATATAAATTGGAGAGGCTTTTAGGAAAGCAGCTTGGCAATAAATAGCAAGAACCTTTCAAATTATCCATACTCTTCTAGTGCAGTAATTCCAAATCTAGGAACCTACCTTAATGGAATAATCGGGTTTTTAAAATTTTTATTTATTTATCTTTTATTATTTTTGGCTGCATTGGGTCTTCGTTGCTGCGCGTGGGCTTTCTCTAGCTGTGGCCAGTGGGGGCTACTCTTCATTGCAGTACACGCAGGCTTCTTACTGCGGTGGCTTCTCTTGTTGCGAAGCACGGGCTCTGGGCGTGAGGGTTTCAGTAGCTGTGGCTCACAGGCTCAGTAGCTGTGGCTCGCGGGCTCCAGAGCGCAGGCTCAGTTGTTGTGGCGCACGGGCTTAGTTGCTCCGCGGCATGTGGGATCTACCTGGACACAGGATCGAACCTGTGTCCCCTGCATCGGCAGGCGGATTCTTAACCACTGCGCCACCAGAGAAGCCCGAAATAATCTTAAATATTAAAAAAAATATATGCGTAACGATATTCACCGAAGTGCCATCATAATAGAGACGAGTTAAAAACAATCACAGTTGCTTGGCTTTCAGGGAGTGACTTTAAAACTTCTTGTATGCAATATATAATATATTCTATCTTTTCCAAAAAGAATTTAAGGGACTCTCCTGGTGGTCCAATGGTTAAGACTCCACGGTCCCAAGGCAGGGGGCCCAGGTTCGATCCCTGGTCGGGGAACTAGACCCGCATGCATGCCGCAACTAAGAGTTCGCATGGCACAGCTAAAGGTCCCACACGCTGCAACTAAGACCTGGCACAGCCAAATAAATAAATCAGTAAATAAATATTTTTTTAAAAAGAATTTAAGATGGTGTATCAAATACACACACACACACACACACACACACACAGAGAACAAGATGAACTAGGAAATTAGGAGAGGTAAGAAAGAAGGTAAAGGGTAAACAACTGAACAGATTAAGAAAAATGTGATACACACACAGTAGAATATTTTGTAGTCATTAAAGTTTTGAAGTACTTTATTCAATATTTTAATATTAAATTATACATATTAATATTAAATTTTAACATACCTTTCATAATGATAATAGATGAGGAAGGTTAAACGGTAGAAACTTCCCATTACAAAACAAATGAGTCATGGGGATGCAATGTACAGTGTGGGTAATGCAGCCAATAATCATGTAATATCTTTGTGTGGTGATAGATGGTAACTAGACTTATCATGGTGATCATTTTGTAATGTGTAGAAATATCGACTCACTATGCTGTGCACCAGAAACCAGCATAGTGTTGTCAATTACACTTCAAAACAAACAAACTCACAGAAAAATAGATCAGATGTGTAGGGGTTCGGGGGAGGGGGAATTGGATGAAGGTGGTCAAAGGTACAAACTTGCAGGTATAAGATAAATAAGTCCTGGGGGGTAATGTACAACGTGACAAATAGAATTAACACTGCTGGGTGTTATATATGAAAGTTGGTTACACAGTAACCACAGTTCTCATCACAAGGAAAAACATTTTTTCTTTCATTTTGTAACTATACAAATGGACGTTCACTAAACTTACTGTGACAATCACTTCATGATGTATGTAAGTCCAATCATTATGCTGTGACCTTAAACATATACAGTGCTGTATGCCAATGATATCTCAGTACAACTGGGAGTAAAAATAAATTAAAATTTTTAAATAACATATTTCAATATTTAATAGAATATTAAAATATTTTATTGGTATATTTATATAGGATAAATGGGAAAGGGAGAGGATGTATATTGTATGGTCAGAATTGTGCCCCACTCCCTCCCCCACAAAAGGGCAAAAATATATTTTGAATTATTGGAGGAAATGTACCAGCCTGCCTAAATGGTTGTCTGTGGGTGGTAAGACTAGACGAGGTTTCTTCTATTTTCTGAATGCCCGAAGTTTGCTGTGAGAAACGCGTATGACTTTCAGGACTAACAGAAAATAAATAAATATAATTTCCCTTTACACACACATCCACCACCACCAGTCTTGCTTCACACACCTGCTGCTAAGGGAAGAGCCCAGCGCCACGAAGAGGAATTTTCTCCAGTGCTCTGGCCTTCAGGGGCCAAGTTTCATCTTCATTAAAAACTAAACTCAGGAGGAAGCAACACCTTGAGAGAACTGTCGATGTTCAGTTTGAAGCCTGGCTTCGAGAAACTGCAAAGTTGCTATGTAACTGCTGGCCACCCTGGGAGCCTCCGCCTGGGTCTGGAAGCCACGATCGGGTGCTTTAATCAGACTCACACCCAAACCAGGAGGGAGCATAATGCTGAGAGACGGGCCTGAACACTAGAGAGGTGGGTTCCAGTCTTGCCCCTTCTACCGCACCAGGTTCATTCATCTATTCATTCAGGTACCATCTGGAACCACACACAGGCCCAGGGCAGAGAATACAGTGGGAAAAAAGCAAATGAAGTCCTTGCCCTCAGGCAGCTCAAAGCTTACTTGTGGAAGCAGACAGCAATCAGATAAACACAACCATGGAAAGATAGGGCTGTGGGGCTAGGAGGGTCTACAGTCATGTGACCTCAAGAGAGCAGGGAAGGGAGGACCTGGAGGAAGTGCCACCAGGCTATTCATTCATTCAACAAGCACTAACTAAACATCCCTCATGGGCCAGGCACTGTTTTAGGCACAGAGATGAACCAAAACCCCCACCCTCATTGCCTTGTTATTCTGGTGGTGGAAACAGGTTCTCCACACCACGTGATTCCTGGTAATGAGAAGGGCCATGCAGGGATAAGGCAGGGCAAAGGGACAGAGAGTGCTGGATGGATGGGCGGCTATTTTAGACAGGAGGTCAAGGTCTAGGGGAAACTATTTCCAGGCAGAGGAAGCAAGCAGGCTGGAGGGCCCAGGAGGGGCAGGGCAGCATGGCTGGAAGGGCGTGGACTTGGATAAGTGGGGAAACAGGCAGGGGCCAGGATAGTTACCAAATCTCTGACCCTCAGTTTCCCCGCCGGTGACACGGGGATGTAGAACTTCTTTGTAGGGTTGCAGTGAGAATTAAATGACACATAAAGCAAGCAGCTCCAAGCCCGGCTCTTGGTAAATGCTCTGTCACGATGGTGAATATTCCATGGGTACCTGAGCTGGCACCCTCGAGATCCTTACGTCGGGAAAAGGACGAGGCTGTACTGAGACCCCTTCCTGGGAATGGGCAGGAAAGCTGGCCTCTGAACCTCAGTCAGTGCTAACTGGACAACAGCTATCCCATCAGCTGACGACAGTGCTCACGGGACAGTCTGGCTATTGGGGTTGGGGGGCTGTCGCCTTCCAGGGTGGGAGCAGCTACTGCTGCAGCGTGAGATGCAAAAACCAGCAAACCCAGGTGAGAAGCCAGCTCTGCTGCTGACCGCCCTGTGGCCTGGGCAAGTCATCACCCCATCACTGGGCTCCCTGGGTAAGAATGGGGAGCCAGGCTCACCTCCTTCCTGCTGGGTCCGCCTGGGCCCCACGTGGGCCTGGCCATCCTGTAAACACCAACAATGGTTGGCACGCCATTCCACGACGTCTTTGCAGGAGAGCGACTGCCTCTCAGACCCAGGGTGAGGCTTCCAGGAGGGAGGCTAGAGCTGGCCACTCCCATACCACAGCGCCCACTGGTCCCTTCCGGAGAAGGGAGAGGAAAAGCAGAAACCACCAACTTTCAAAATGACACACAGTTGGTCCCCAGGGCCCTCCCTGAAGCAAGCGCCTGCCAGCTTTTTGGGTGGCTGCTACTTCCCCTTCTGGGGACCAGCCAGGAGGGTGGGGCGGCCCCTCCCTGCAGCCCAGAACCCTCACACTGTCCCTGGGCAGCGGTGGCCACAGCCATTTGTTCCCTGAATGGAGTTTATAAGCCATGTCCTCCGATAGGTAGGATGGCTGCCCTCAGACAATTCAAAGGCAGTCTGAGATTTTCACCAGGCAGTCTTTTCTGTTGAAAACATTCCTCCCTTCCCTTTTCCTATTTTAGAACAAGAATCAGAGACAAAGCAGCAGGCAGGTGGGGACTCCATAAATTATCATTTCCCTATGGAAAGAGGCCATTTCTGCTCTGTCCACAGCAGTATCCCAGCACCACGTCTGCCACATGAAACACTCAACAGGGCTCTCAAATGAACAACAGAATAAATTAACGGACGGAAAAAAATGACAAAACTGGGTTTTAAGAAATATGTTGGACAACAATTCTATTTCTGGAAATAAATCCCCCCCCAAACAGATTTCACATATACATGGAAGCTTCTGAAAGCATTATGCAAAAGAGTGAAAAACTGGAAAAAACCTAAGCTGTTGCTGGAGCCTGGTTGGTAGATAGTTCAGTAAATCTGGGCTCACCTGGACCATGAGATAACACGCAGCCCTTAAAAAGAACGAATTTGCCTTTGTCCACACTAACGTGGAAGTTCGTCCATAACACACTGTCCCCACCAGGGTGCTGACAGACCGATGCACTGTGTGGAATGAACAGTATGAATTCCAGTTGTATCTTAAAAGAACGACCCACGCATACAGCGTGCACACAAAGACATCCACAAGCATCGAAAAGAGTCTGAAAGGCTGCACATCAAACTAATTGTGACTACCTCCCCGGAAGTGGGATTTTGCTGGGGGCAGTGTGCTGAGGGGGCCTTACATTTTGTTACTGACTACACCTTTTATTCTTTAAAACGTTTATGACAGAGAGTACGCATCGCTTTTATGAAAAGCAGGTTTGAAAAGCTGAGATGCATGTGACAAAGTCTGGGGTGAGGGTTGTGGGGTTTTGTTTTTGTTTTTTTAAAGTAAAACTCAGTGGGGGCCAGGATGTGGTGAAAGAACTTCACACTCCACGGGGGGGGGTGTGAACTGGCCCACCCAGCGTGAACGGCACACTGGCCACAGGTAT
This sequence comes from Neophocaena asiaeorientalis asiaeorientalis, assembly GCF_003031525.2. Classification (NCBI taxonomy): domain Eukaryota; kingdom Metazoa; phylum Chordata; class Mammalia; order Artiodactyla; family Phocoenidae; genus Neophocaena; species Neophocaena asiaeorientalis. Next base: position 3,260,038 of record NW_020173979.1, on the reverse strand, counting down.
CAACACCACCCGACACGCTGCACACACCCAACAATCCTAATTCCAAGACTCCCCCCTCAAAAGTGTGATTACAGACAGAGACGTGTGGACCCATGAACAAGCATGCCCATCACTGCGCTTGTTAGAGGATAATGCGAGAAACCTCACGAGATGTCTAAATATCCAACTTTGGGGGTTTCATAGGTCAGTTATCGTTTGCGCACACGATGGAATGAAAGGAAAACATTAAATAACCATGTTTCCGAGGAATATTTAAGGATATGGGGAATTATCGGATATTATTCAATTTTTTTAAAAAGCTGACGGAAAAATATATATATACTATGATCCAAATTTTTTTTTAAAATACATGTTAATCTAATAAAAACTAATATTTACTGAGAACTTATAAGGTGTGCAGCACTCCACAAAGAGGCTATGCGTATCATTTACCTTCCTCTGTATGTCATTTTGCATCTCATCAGCATATATATTCCTATGTATGTCATTTATATCTATGACCCTTTGGGGCAGGGAAAATTATTATCCCCATCTTACAGATGAGGACAAGGAAGTTTAGAGAGATTAAGTAACTTGCAGATGGTCACCCAGATCTAAGGACAAATGTGCTAAGTCTGTGCTCTACCAGTCTCTGGTCTTTCTGAGCTCAGAAAAAAGACTGGAAGGAAGCAGTGCATCTTGGCAAGATGAGAAGAGACTTTAATTTCCTTCTTTGTGGGTGTTATTCCTAAATGTCTATATGACTATATCTACCTATATACTCATTCATATATTTATTTTCTTATTACCAAGGTAATACTGCTTATCAAAAATTCAAACATTTACAAAATAAAAAGCCTCCATAATCCTGGCAGAGATAAACACTTATGAGTTTGCTGCATATAGCTCCAGATTTATTTATAAAAATAAAAATCATATATGTAAATAAAAATATATTAAAAGTATACGTATATGGGCTTCCCTGGTGGCACAGTGGTTGAGAGTCCGCCTGCCAATGCAGGGGACACGGGTTCGTGCCCCGGTCTGGGAAGATTCCCACATGCCGCGGAGCGGCTGGGCCCGTGAACCGTGGCCGCTGGGCCTGCGCGTCCGGAGCCTGTGCTCCGCAACGGGAGAGGCCGCAACAGTGAGAGGCCCGCGTAACGCAAAAAAAAAAAAAATTTATGTATAGATCATTTTCAGGTATTTGCTACTTTTAACAATGAAATCAGATTAAACATACTATCCTGCAACTTGTTCTTTCCCCCTTCACAGTATGTATATACATCTTTACAAGAGATTACACATTTTCTACAACTTGATTTTCAATAGCTGAAGAACATTCCATTGTATGAGAGTACCATACTTATTTAAGTAATCTTCTACTGGAATAAATTGGATCATTTCTGATTTCTTGCTATTACTAATATTGTTGCAATGAATACCATTGTACATATCTTTCTATGCATGCATAAATAGCACATATTACTTTATAATCAGAAAATTACATAACAGTGTAAAATGCATTACATATTATACACACACACACACACACGCACGCATGCAGTGAACTTAGAATGTATGAAGATATATAAGAGAATCTTTCATCTGTCCCCTTAACTGCAGGCGACCAAAAGAATCCAAGATAAGAGGAGCCTTTCCCCAGACAATGCCAATTAAAGGCAAACCACTGCCCAATTGTCCTCCTCTCCTGGATCCTCCACCCCACACCAGCGGAGTCCACAGTCTAGCTTGGTCAGGGCTTACACTCGAATTCTAGGTGTCTGAGAAGCTCCCAGGTGGGCCTCAATCAGGGGTCGTGCCATGTGCCCCAGGAAGTATCTGGAAATGAATGGGGGCAGTCAGGTTACCACAACAAAAGACACTGCTGCTGCCATTTAGTGAGAAACAGCCAGGGACACTGCATCTCCTTACACGGCAAAAGTGTCCCAGCCAGCCAGCAGTGGCCCTGTGGGCAAACTAGCCACAGCCCTCATGGTGCAGACAGAAAAGTGAACTCTCTCTAGAGGGTCTGGGACCTGCTGAAACTGGGGTGGTGACAGGAGAATCAAAGGCTCCCATCCCTAGCCCTGGAATCCCAGGGGTTTCCTTCCTTAGAGCAGCCAGAGGCACGCCTGGGCTCAAAAGAGGGAGGCTTCCACCAGTCACCCAAGTGACCTCTCTTAATTATCAGGACTTCTGCCTTCCCAGGAGCATCATGGGAACAGTACCAGGCAGGGAAGTGAGAAGAGTCTACTGTGATCTGAGTCAAACTACTCCCTGTTTCTGAGCCTCAGTTTCCTCATCTATTAAATGGGGGTCATATTATGCAACCAACTGTGAGACTGAAAGAACTGCTCTATTTTTCTATTTTTATTTTCTTTTGTTTTTTAGGCAACCAGGTACACATGACCACTAATGAGGGCTTTGCTTTCCCATTCATTCCCCTCCATCTTTGGCCTCCTACCTCACTGCCTTCATCAACTCTCTCTTCTCCCACATAACCCTGCATTTTTCTGGTATTTTCTGTCTCTCTCAACCTCAATTGCAAATTCAGTCCTTTGTTCTTGCTTTCCATCCACTTCTGCCTCACTCACTCCCTCTTCTGGGTCTCTATTACTCCAGCAGGCTGTGCCAGTCTATGGTGGACAGCAATCTGTTTTTCTGGCAAGTCCAAATCTTTCCTCCTTCTGGAAAACCATCTTGTCCACTCCCAACGCCACTGTTACAGGAGGGCGAGGGGGACTTCCATACTGCTACATGATCCCACCTCCATTCTCAAAGACTGACTACAAGCTGGGCCAATGAGAGAAGCCCTCCTTACTGGGCCTCCTTGATTGGTCCAGGGATCTGCACCTGAGCCACGCTGGGCCAATCAGAGCTCTTCACTGGGATTACTGACTCTGAGACTTGAAATGATGAGGTTCAGTTCATCCTGCAGGAGGCAATGCTGGGGAAAGTAAAATTAAACCCAGCCAGAAGCTGTGTGTGAGGGGTTGGACTGAGGGCCTAACCAACATAAACAGAAAGACAGAAACCACAGACAGTCCTGGCAGCATTGTTTTCCAGGGTCCAACTAACTCCATGTCCAGGTGCATATCTTCCCCAGCATGGTTCCATACATCATATACACACATTCTCCTGTCTGCCTTAAGTCGCGTGACCAGTTTTTATCACCTGCCACCAAAAGATCTAAGGAGGGTAGTGGTTAAGCACATGGGCTCTGAAACCAGATGCACTGGTCTAAACCCCAGCTGTTCCTCTTACTAGCTGTGTGACTTTGGGTAGGTTAATTAACCTCTCTAGGTGCCAAATCCTTCCTCTGTAAAATGTTATCAGTAGTCTGTGAGGATTCAATGAGTTACATACCAAACACTGGCTCAGTGCCTGGTAGCCACAATGAAAGAACCAAGACCTCAGCCTGCTGGCAGCAGCACACAGGAATTCTGGGTTAGGGTCCAGGTGGGGGTGAGAGGCAGGTGACTGGTTCCTGCCAGGCCTCCTGAATATCAGGGGGCCTTTGGGAAGTAGAGATCCTGTAGTAACTTGAACTGATAAAGTAATGGCAATGCTGGACACTACGATTTACTGAGCACCTACTATGTGCCAGGCTCTGTGTTAGGCACTTTGATTTTTAGGCCAGTTCAGACCTCTTCTCGGAACTTGAAAGACCCCAAAAGTTGTGAAATTCACCTCCCACCTTCAGAGAAGCACCTCTGGGGAGAGGAACACAGGTTCTTTGGGGAATGAAGAACATTCCTCCTCGTGACAGCTACTGTGAGACATTCCTCAGCCCAGGAAAGAAACCTTTGCCAGGCCTCTCTCTGATAGGCTGGGCACCTATAGATGCTTTGCACATATTGTCTCATTAAAGCATCATACCAATTCCATGAGGTAAGAACTACTACCCCACTCTGTTTGAGGAAAGTAAGGTTCAAAAGGGTTAGGTGACTCATCCAAGGCCAAAGGCAAGTCCAGGACAAGAGCACAGACCTCAGAGTCCTCACCCCACTTTATATCTGAACTGTCTCTGGTGGCAGACACTCTTCCTTTCCCTCTCTGCACAAATGGATTCCCACTGGCCATGAAGAACTGCTTCACAGCCACCCAGAGCTGGAATGTGTGCTCTGCTTGGCAACTATCAAATGAATCTCAGAGGAAGTTTGAAATCCTAGACAGAAGTAAACATTTAACACAAGGAAGAAGCAAAATGCCTAGTAGCAGAGAGGGACAGAACCCTGAGGCTCCCTGTGACAGTACTTTGTATTTCAGCCCATTGGTCACAACCCTGTGAGGAGGTTCTGTTGTTACACCCACTGCACAGATGAAAAGACTGAGGCCTGAATGGTTAGATGTGTTTGTCTAGCTCGGAAGTGGCAGAGTCAGGATCTGAACCAGGCTTGTCTGTGTCTAGGGCCAACGCTTTGCTCAGCTCACCCTGCAGCTTCCCATTTATTCCCACTCCACCGAGAAACACAAACTGTCTCTGATAAGGTGACATCTCTACTTGGGAGAAAGATCTGCTGAGCAATTCTCTTATGCGGCCCTGAGTTGCATAATGCCCCTCCAGGGGCCCCAGATGGTCCCAGGGACCTAGGAAGAGGCAGACAGACTGCTACCTCGTCTCTCAGGCCTCCTCCACTGCTTCACCAGACTGCACATTCCAAGCCCCAGGGGGAAGGAGGATTTTCTAAAACAGAATATCAGGCCTCAGCGGGCGTCCACGCCAGGTTCCCAGGGCCCAGCGGTAATTGTGTAAATACTCGCACATTCAACTCTCCCTGAACTTTTCTTCCTCCTTAATTGGTTTCCTAGTTTTCTCAACTGCATCTGCCAAGTCATTTGGAAAGCTGATGCCCCCATCTGCTTCTGCTGGGTTCCGAAGTCAGCTCGGCACGTCAGCGCCCTCCTGATTGAAGGGGTGTGTGGAGGAAGTCAGCAAGGGAAAGGAGACCCTCACCGGGCACATCTTAGCCCCAGGCTGCTGGGGCCCTCCCTCCATCCCTGTCTCCACCCAGGGCTTCCCGGGCTTCCCTGTGCTGACAGCCCCTCAGGTTGCTCCTGACCCAGGCTGTCTGTGTCCTGTCTCCTCCATTTGATATGTTCTTTTTTTTTTTTTTTTTTTAGGTATTACCGTATGTATTTACTTTATTTTACTTTTTTTAGTATCTTGCATATTTTTTTCAATTAAAAAAATTTTTTATTGGAGTATAAATGCTTTACAATGTTGTGTTAGTTTCTGCTGTACAATTAACACATATCTGTGGAATCTAGGAAAATGGTACAGATGAACCCATTTGCAGGGCAGGAATACAGACACAGACGTAGACAACGGGCATGTGGACACGGCGGGGAAGAGGAGGGTGGGACGAACTGGGAGATTAGGACTGACGTATATACACTACCAAGCGTAAAACAGCTAGTGGGAACATGCCATAAAACATAGGAAGCTCAGCTCGGTGCTCTGTGACGACCTAGATGGGTGGGATGAGGGGGTGGTGGGAGGGAGGTCCAAGAGGGAGGGGATATAGATATACATTTGATATGTTCTTGAAGGCTGAGCGAAGGTTTGCCTTGAATTCCCCAGAGCACATAAGACTCTTCTGTTTCCAGATTCTCCCTGACCTGGCTCTTCCCTGGCCACCTCCCTCCACCTGTGACAGAGCCAGTCCACTGGCAGCTAGAGTCAGGGAGACCCAAGTCCAAACCCTGCTGCTTCTCCCCCCTCATGGACTGATCCTGGGCATCTCATTCCATTGTGGGCCTCACCGTCCTCACCTGTGATGGGTATAGTCACCTCCCCTCCCCCAAGTGTCCTCAGGAGTGCTGACTAAATGAGATGACGTCTGGAAAGTGCCTTGTCTGAGGGCTGGCATCTAGAGGGTGCTTCCTAAACCCGATACATATGCATTATTTTTATTATCACTTTTTAAAATTATTTTATTTTTATTATCACTTTTAACTCTTCTCATATTTACTCCTGCATTTACGCAGGAGTAAATATGAGAAGAGTTAAAAGTGATTGTCTTGGGGTCGGGGGACAGGGAAGGGAGATGGTAGGAGTAGACGACACATGTATGTGTTATTTTGGTTAAAAAAACTTATTAAAAATATAAAGAAATTCTGACACATGCTACAACATGGACGAACCTTGAGGACGTTATGCTAAGTGAAATAGGTACAAAAACACAAAAGATTGCATTTATATGAGATTCCTAGAGTAGTCAAATGCATAGAGACATTCAAGAGAATGGTGGTTGGGGACTTCCCTGGTGGTCCAGTGGTAAAGAATCCGCCTTCCAATGCAGGGGACGCGGGTTAGAACCCCTGGGGAGGGGACTTAGATCCCACATGCCGAGGGGCAGCTAAGCCCGCGCGCTTACAACTGCTGAGCTCGTGCGCCTCAACTAGAGAGCCTGTATGCCACAAACTACAGAGCCCGTGTGCTCCGGAACCCGCGTGCCACAACTAGAGAGGAGCCCGCGGCGTGCTGCAACAAAGAGCCCGCGCACCGCAACTGAGAAAAATGAAATAAAAATAAATTTAAAAAAGAGAGAGAGAGAGAGAATGGTGGTTGCCAGGAGCTGGGGGCAGAGGGGATGGGGAGATGCTGTTGAATGGGTACAGAGTTTCAGTTTGGGAAGATGAAAAAGTTCCGGAGATGGATGGTGTGATGGTTGCGTAGCAATTTGAATGTGCTTGATGTCACTAAACTGTACATTTACAAACAGTTAAGATGATAAATTTTGTTATGTATATTTTACCACAGTTGAAAAGAAAAAAACAGAGAGGAGACATAAAAAAAAATTAATAAGGTTTCACTATATGCCCCTGATGTTCTATTTTCTGTCTGGGAATGGATGAGGGCAGTCTTTCCGTCCATCACTATCTCTCAGATTCTACCTATCAGAAGCAAGAGCAAAAGGGGTTGGGCCAGTGCCTCCTTGCAGCGCTGCTGGCCTGTAGGCAGGATCACTCTTGGTAGCAAGGGGCTGTCCTGTGCACTGTAGGGTGCTGGGCATCCCTCTCTCTACCCACCAGATGTCAGTGGTCTCCCCCAACCTTTAGTTGTGACAACCAAAGATGTCTCCAGACACTGCCACTGTCCCCGGGGGACAAAATCACCCTCGGTTGAGAACCCTGGATTAGATGCAGCCACGATGGGAACTGTGGCCCTGTGGCCCGGGGAAGACCTGGGAGGACCTCGACATCCCATGGGAGTGCAGACCCACACTCGCTCCCTCCCGCCCGCAGAGCCCAGGCCGACACCCCCGGCAGGTGGCGCAGGGCTCTGCCTTCCCGCCTCGCCCACAGACACCCCTTACCCAGCCTGATGTCTCCCTCAAGCGTCATCAGCACGTTGCCAGCTTTCAGATCCCGGTGGATGACCTTCTTCCCGTGCAGGAAGGTGAGGGCTTCCAGCATCTGGCGGCAAACCACCTGAATCTGGGGCTCAGTGAGGCCTCTGTCCAGCTCTGGAAACAGAGAGAACTTGTCAACCTAGCAAGTGCTCAATGCAAGCAACTCCATGTCAGGCCCCTGCCAGGTACAATAAATACATAAGCCGCCAATGTGGTTGAGCACTTACTGTATACCAGGTTCACTTCTAAGCACTTCACATGGTACCTGCTTCGTCCTCACAGTAACACTATGGAGCAGGCACAACTGTTCCGCCATTTCACAGGTTAGGAAACTGAGGCTCAGAGAGGTCAAGTCACTTGCTCAAGGTCACACAGTAGGGAGTCACAGATCTGAGATTAAAAACAGCCAGCCTGGGGCTTCCCTGGTGGCGCAGTGGTTGAGAGTCCGCCTGCCAATGCAGGGGACACAGGTTCGTGTCCCGGTCCGCGAAGATCCCACATGCCGCTGAGAGGCTGGGCCCGTGAGCCATGGCCACTAAGCCTGTGCGTCCGGAGCCTGTGCTCCGCAACGGGAGAGGCCACAACAGTGAGAGGCCCGCGCACCACAAAAAAAGAAAATAACCAGCCAGCCTGTCTTCAGAGCTCAGGTTTGCAAACACAAACTTTCTGAGGGGCAGAGACCCATTCTGTGAGCAAGGCACTGAGTGTCAGGCTCCATGCTGGGTGTGGGGACACAGAGAAGAGTATGGAAATGACAAGCAACTTTTGGAACACAGTGGGGTTGGGGGGCATGGGAGGGCAGGACAGGCAGCAAGCCCTTCTGCCTGGGGAATCGGGAAGCTTCCCCAGAGGAAAGGGCATTCGAGCTGTGTCTTGAAGGAAGAACAGGTGTTTGAGAGGAGAAAAGTGGGGCAGAGCATTCCAGGTCAAAGAACCAGCCGAAGCGAAGGCCTGGAGGTGACATGAGCTGGTGTTGAAAAATGTTAACTGGCCGGTGGTGGTGGTGCCAGAGATGGGGAAGGTGAGGGGCCGTCACCAAAAGCCTCTTGTGTGCTGGTTGGGGCTATTCCGCAACGGACACACACAGACACACACACACAGACACACACACACACACACACACTATTCACAACCCAGCGTCCACTGAGAGACGGCAGGGACTTCTTTTCTGAGCAGGTGAGGAATGCAAAGAAGAGTTCCACAGCATGTGCAAAGGACCCCGCTTGGCTGGCGGGGAAAGTTAAGTGGAGGTTGGAGGTTGGCAGGAGCTATGGAGGCTGCATTTTCTTTGAAATGCAATGGGCAGTCTGGGAGAGACTCTGAGCGGGACAGAGATACAACCTGAGTTTTGCGTTTAAAAAATTCCTCCTGGTGCAGCGAGTGAAGAGCTTGCAGGGAACAAGAGTGGGCAGGGGGCTTGGCTGGGGGCCACACCGTGGTCAGGAGGGCTAGAAGGTGGCCAATGCTCTGAAGAGGAAGGATTCCTGGCCTGGGTTGGGGAGGGCGGAATGACAGCGTGTGGGACCAGGTGGGTGCAGTGGGGAGGAAGGGTGTGAGAAGAGTCAAGGACGACATGCCCCACTCTCTGCCCCACTGGTCACCGTGATTATTGAGTTTTTGCTGCCGCCCAAGCTCCCTGTGCTGAGGTGAGCCTCACAGCCCTGCCTGCTGGGCCTTCAGGCTGCAGGCTCCCAGGCTGGTGGGCCAGAGCACTGCACTGAGGCCTCCCTCTGGCTGGAGAAGCACTCTCCCTTCTGACTTCCCAGGGCCAGGGCCAGGGTGGAGGTGCCAACTGCACTGTCCTGGGAAGCCCGGCCCCAAAGCAGGGCTCCTGGACCAGAGGTCCCTCTCTCTGGGTCCACAACTGCTCCCCTTCCCAACTGCTCATCCTTAACCCCTGCGCTTCCCCCAGGAGGGGTCTAGGCTCAGAGCCTGAGGGGACCTCAGGGCCACACAGACTGCGCCTGAACCCAGCGCTGCCTCTTACTGGCTGTGTTGTGTGGTTTCTGGCAAGTTGCTGTATCCCACTGCATCTTCATTTCCTGGTCTGTAAAATGGGAGTATGATGATGGATGTAGGCAGGGCTCCAGCGATAAAGCATGTTAACCTCTCAGCATGGAGTACAGTCAATAAAAGGTGATCGCTGTTACGCTGGTCCTGAGATTATGTCAGATCATCTGCAGCAAATTTTTTGTGTGTGTGTGGTACACGGGCCTCTCACTGTTGTGGCCTCTCCCGCTGCGGAGCACAGGCTCCAACACGCAGGCTCAGCGGCCATGGCTCACAGGCCCAGCCGCTCTGCGGCATGTGGGATCTTCCCGGACCGGGGCACGAACCCGCGTCCCCCGCATCGGCAGGCGGACTCTCAACCACTGCGCCACCAGGGAAGCCCTGCAGCAAATTTTTTAAATGTCAAAAATGAGTCTGGCTCATGTCTGATTTACTTACATAAATGAAACAGGAAAAATCAAAGTGATGATGTCATGATCAAGATCTCAACGCCACCATCTTTGGAGCCTTTACAATGCACTAGGCACAGGGATAAGGATTTGGGTACATTATTTCATTATATCTGTACAATAATCCAGTGAGGTAGATAGATAAGACACATTTTTAAAGTCTAGTTTATTGAGATATAATTTACATACAGTAATAGTCACCTTTTTTTGGGTATAGACTTCTATGAACTTTGGCAAATGTATGTAGTCACAAAAACAGCACCACAATTTATTAATAGAATACATATTCCCATCTCTCCCCCAAATTCCCCTGTGCCCCTTTCACCCCCATTCCAGCCCCAAAGCAATCACTAATTTGATTCCTGTCCCTATAGTTTCATCTTTTTCTAGAAAGGCATATAATTGGAATCACACAGTATGATAAATTTTTAAGATGAATTCTTGATTACACAGCAATACATGAATACTTTCTTCTTAAGAAAAGAAGCTGCAACATTGCAGACGAGTCTAAGTCCCCTTCGAAACCACATCCAGACCCGCCCCTCACCCTACTGTTCTCAGGAGGGCTGAGAGCCAAAATGTTTAGCAGCTAGCAAGGCGCGGCCAACAGGATCAGAACAAACTAAGATGGCCACGTGGTGATGTGCCACGTGCATGTTCTTCCCGTGCCGTAAAGGAGCCAGCCCAGGACCCCACAGCTACCAAGCCAAGGAACCTGGGATGGACCTCAGGAAGCCTGGATCCCAAGCCCAGGCTCATCACTTTGTACAACTCTGCAAGGCGATGGGAGGCAACCTAGGGCAGAAAGGCCCTCTGAGCAGGGCGGGCATCTGCGGGAGAGTCCACCCCTGACCACGGAGCTGCAGCCAGAGCCTGGCTCTCCTTGTCCCAGCTTCTCTCCTCCCACCTTGATTTCTAACATGATGATGGCACTTTAACTGCTGCCACCAAAAAGGAGCGAACCACTTGGGGCCGGAGCCGTCGGTTCCACCGGGAGACGTGAGACACAGAGCCCAGGGTGAGTTTGCCTGCTGGCTGAGCAATAGCCCGGGGTGATGCCCCAGCTGTGAATGAGCTCAAGGACCTGGGACTCATCAATGACTCTTCCCTCTCTGATATCCTCCCCCAGGTCTCATTCAGCTAAGCGGCAAATCGGGAGAGGCAGGCTGCTAGTTGGTTCCCATTCTCCCCTCTTTTTTAAATATCCAAACACACGGCCAACCAGCCAGAAGACCACATTTCTCAGCCTCCCTTACAGCTATGTGTTACTATCTTCTAGCCAGTGAGATGAAAATGGAGGTGTCATGGAGGTGTCTGTGGTGTCTTAAAAGAGTGGCAGTGGGATGTGTTTTTGTGGACCTGTCCTACCCTTCCTTCTTCTATCCTGCTATTTGGAATTCTGATGTGATGGCTGGAGCTCCCACAGCCATCTTGTCACCAAGAACAGAAAATCAGCATGAGAATGGGGCCAACAGAGAGGAAAGTAGGGCCAAGAGTTGGAGAAGGAAACCAAGTTCTTACAACAATGTTTTTAAAACCCTTAGCTCAAGCTGTGCCTGAAGCCTGACACCCTTAAACTTTTCAGTTATTAGTGCAAATAAATTCCCCCTCCCACATCCCCTAACTTTTTTTTTTTTCCTAAACCAGCCCTTATAACCTAGAGCATCTCAACTCATACAAGACCATCATTTTTACGTTGTCAGATTCTACCCAGAACAATGAAAATCTTCAAAGCCAATCTCTGCTGGGAGAAGGCACACCCAAGGGCCATATCACAAGTGCCCGTATCCTGTTCCCTACTGTCATTTACCCACCTGGGAACTCTGGCAGTGGCAAGAGGCTCTGCAAGGAAAGCCAGCATTCTATAGCTCAGGATGGGAAAGGGCTGCCATAAATTTGAGACATTCCTGAGATAAACTGAGGGAGAAAACACCCTCTTCACAATAAAAACGTGGCTGAATGGTGCTATGTTATACTGAGGGCCTCTCCTCTCCCGAGCTGCCCCAGAATCCCGGACATGTTATTCAACCTTCTGGGCCCAAGACTCTCAACCTCTCCTCACTCACCGCTCACCAGGCTGGCAAAAGCAAAGGATAACGCAGGGTGGGCAGCGATTAGGAACAGCATCCCCCAGACCTGGGTTCCCATCTCAGCTCTGCTGTGTGACTCTGGGCGAGCTCCTTAACCTCTCTAAGCATCAGTCTGGTCAATAAAACAGAGATGTTCTTTCTGATTTTATACATGAGGATAATATACATGAAAGCAGCTACCACAATCTCTGGCATATAGTGGCCATTCAAAAAATAGAGGTGATTACTAATATATATGTTTTGTTACTGCTCAAGCTTGCCTGGAACAACAATTTCCCCACTGAGCTCTTATAGAATGGGTGGGGGATCCCCACCTTACAAAGAACCTCCCTCAGGTGTCTCATTTTCACCTCCTAAGAGTACTGTGGGGTCCAGCAAGGGGGCACCACATCTGTCTTATGCCGAGGGCTTGAGGGAGAGAATGACCCGCTCAAGGTCATGTGGCTTTTTGAACGGGAAGTGTTGGTCTTCCAAGTGTCCTGCATCCTCTCCAGTAACCCAGCCCCTGCTCCCAAAATGGGACAGAGTGGGGAGGTACTCAAACAGGCCATGGGCATTACTGGGGCAGAGGAGTGATGGACACCAGTCCCAAGCAGCGCCAACACCAGCACCACTGCACTGCATGAAGGAAGACTCACCCAGGGGGCTTCCCTGGTGGGCCAGTGGTTAGGACTTCACGCTTCCACTGCAGGGGGCAGAGGTTTGATCCCTGGTCGGGGAGCTAAGATCCCACATGCCGCGCCAAGAAAAAAAACAAAAAGCAAAAAACTCACCCAGCATGATGGCGTCCACAGCTCCCCCAGGACAGAACTCGATCATGATCTGCAGAAAATACAAGGCAGAGTAACAGTAAGCAGACGCCTGGGAGAGCCACCAGATCCAAGCCTTCCAGAGGCTCCCAGCCCAGCACGGCGGATGGAAAAGGGCAATTAGAGTAAAAAGTGCCGTGGGTATTGACACAGGCCCTCCCTCTCTGGTCCACTCCCATCTTCACACTTCCTGCCCCACTCTAGGCTCCTATCCTTCCTGCCCCACTCTAGGCTCATATAGGAGAAGGCTCCTGTCTTCTCCTATATGAGAAGATGGTTTCTCTGTTTTTTAAAGTGCTGATAGAGGTGGGTGGGGAAGGCAGAAAGTGACACAAAATTTAAGGCACTCCCAGCACCTCCAGCTCCGGGCTCCCGGCCCCTGCTTGTTGTAAAGTCCCTCCAACCGAGCTCAGCAGAGGCAGACACAGTGCCTGCAGCGTGGTCAAGAAGGCTCGTCGCTCTAAATAGAAAAGGAAAAACCTCAGCCATGACCCAGCTGGGCCAGAGCCAGGTCTCCAGCCAGAGTCCGGAGAAATAGCCTTAAGGTTTCGATGAGGCCTCTAAGCTTGTGGTCGCCCTTCCAGAGGCTTCCTGGCAATGTAAACATGAGGATGTGGTGATGCATGGCTGGACCCAAGTCCCAAGCCCACGGCTCACTAGTTGTGACCTTGGGCAAGTCACTTCCATCGTGTGAGCCCGTTTTCTCAGCTGTAAGATGGGGCTGCTGATGCTATTACTCTTAGCTGGGCCCCAGCTCTAAGTATATTTGGGGGGAAGGACACCCCTGGGGGCAAGAAACCAAAGGAGGTCAAGCAGGGGGCTTTAAGCTGGGCCAGGGACACCAGAGATACTGGGACCAGGTGTAGCAAGACTGCACCGCCCTCCCAACCCAGGACAGCAGACAGGCCTGCCACACGCTGTGCTACTCACCATGGGAGGGAACGACGCAAGGGGGCACCCACCCACTCACACACCACCACCTGCCGGGGAGGAAAGACCTGGCCTCTGACGTTCCTACAGTCACTCTGGTCCTGCCTGGCCATCGGAGCATCAGGCCTGACCCCAGCTCCCCCAGACTACCTCTACCATTTTGGTGACTGTCGTCCTAAATAAAAGTCATCAGAGATGGATTAATGTCCTGCAACCCAGAACACGAGGAAGTGGTACTACTTTCTCCCACTCACTCACTCATTCATTTGTTCATTTAACCAACCACCAATGAACCAGGCTTGTTCCCAGGGGTCAGGGTGACCTGGACACAGGCATTGACCTCTCGAAGCTCAGTGTATCATTCTGCCTTTTAATAATCCTCAGCTCCACAAAAGAGAACCCCCAATCCTGTTAATTGCTAGAAAAAAACCCAGCTATGAGAGGCAGTGGCAGAAAAGAAGCCAAATTTAGTCACCAAGCAAGGCCATTTATGAGTTAAGTGGCCTGTGAGATGGTGGGATACACGCCCGAACCCCACAGGAGTGACACAGTCATCCGGGCCTTGCCGGGCGACGGGTGAGGCTCAGTCAGTATGAGCTGTTCCTATGATTCCTTCCTTGAGCTCAGAGGTTCAGGCTTTTTTGGTTTTCGTGTTGTCTTTTGAGACCCCGTGAAAGCCACCCTCTCTCCTCTCACACAGAAAAATGCAAATACAAACAAATGTTTGTGTGCAGTTCCACTGACTTCTTGCACGCCCTTAAGTCCCACCACCAAACCCAGGTTGGGAACCCCTGCTCTTCACCCGCTACTATCTTTGCGGCCTTGGCAATGACCTACCTCTCTGCAAGATGGGATAATACTATGGATGCCCCCAGAACTACTGTAATGATTGGATGAGGTGGTACTTATAAAGCAACAAGCCTGAGCCTCACACACAGCAGACACAGGACAGGCTCAGCCATTCCCTTCTCTAATAGGAGGCAGCTGAAGAGGAAAAGGTGGTAGTGCCTCTTAATTAGCTACGTGACCCTGGGTAAGCCACTTAGTGTCCCTGAGCCTCAATTTCTTCGTCTGTAAAATGGTACTAAGCTTCTCTCCCTCCAACATCATCAAGACAGTCAACGACATGCCCAACACAAAAGCCACACCAACTAATAGGCACTTGTCGAACCTAGCAAAGGAAATCACTAGAAAGTGTCACACTTAGACCATGTTATTTAGGCCTCCTACAAAAATATGCCTTCCCAGAACTACAGTTCATCAACACACCCGTTGCCGTATCAAAAGTCAGTATGAGAAGTGGTCAAACCCAGGCAGTTCCTGCATCTTTCAGTTAAGCTGTCCCTTACACAACATCCTTACTCAAGGTCCCCCATGACCCCTCCTCTCCCGGGTCAGCACTAGGAAAGCTTGAGCACTGTGCCATTCTGGTTTGCTTCCTCTTCTGCAATTCGAGAGCTCCATGACCCCTTGCCTTTCCCGTATTTTTTTACTTATTATTATTTTGCCTTGGCTGCTGGGAAGCTCTGAGCTTAGCTTTGGTTTTATTCCCATGAATAAATGTACCGACTTTTCATTCTATGCCAGGATTAAACCTATAATGCTTCACAGTTTGCATATGGACCCCGAGGAAGTATCTTTAGGAGATTACTGCCCTGTAACACAGGCATCCCCAACCCCTGGGATCTAATGCCTGATGATGTGAGGTAGAGCTGATATAATAATAGAAATAAACGCACAAAAAATGTAATGCGCTTGAATTATCCCAAAACCTTCCCACCCCCCGACCCTGATCCATGGAAAAATCGTTTTCCACGAAACTGGTCCCTGGTGCCAAAAAGGTTGGGGACCACTGCTGTAACCCACACTTCAAACTGTGAAGCTTTTTTTTTTTTCTTTTTTTTTCAGGTATGCGGGCCTCTCACCACTATGGCCTCTCCTGTTGCGGAGCACAGGCTCCGGACGCACAGGCCCAGCGGCCATGGCTCACGGGCCCAGCCACTCCGCAGCAAGTGGGATCCTCCCGGACCGGGGCACGAACCCGCGTCCCCTGCATCGGCAGGCGGACTCTCAACCACTGCGCCACCAGGGAAGCCCGAAGCTTTTTTTTGAAACAGCAGTCCTTGTTCAGAGTTAATCAGAGTGATGTTCCATTAATTAACTTTTTGTAATTCTGCCCAACTATAGTCTCACATGTGGCAAAATAAAGTTTGATTTTTCTTCTTTTTTTTTTTAAAGTTGCTTTTTTTGTGTGTGTCCTTTTGGTTTAAAAAGCTTCATGTCTTGGTGCCTTTTATGTGACGCCAAAAAAAAAAAAAATGTCCCTTTCATGACATGGTTCTCTCACTAGGTTCCATTACATGTATCTTAACACTTTACCTTTCAGCTTGCCAGTGGTAGGGTCACAGGGGGCTTATATTATAAACTTCTCAGGGCTTTTACAGAAATGCATGAGGTTTAATTAATAAAATAATAATCTCAATAAAGGCAATAAAAACAATAAATAAAATAATCATCTTGATGCCTTAGGAAATTACTAAATATGCCTGCTTAGAAAAGAGAATAGAAACATACATCAACACCCACAGAAGGATTACCGGTGTTCTGTACTTTCATGTATTTTCCGTATTTTATTCAACTAATATATAAAATAAAATTTTATATTAGAGGTACTCTTTTTTTTAATGGAAAGTACTGGCCTAAAATCACCCATGGCTACAGATGCAACTATTCATCTGAAGGGGGATGGGGCTGTAACCATCCACGATGAAGGCCCCAGCAGGACCATGCCCAGAGCATCCTGTGATGAAAGGAGGCTCAGGATCCAGGGTTCCTGGGTACAAAGCTGACGGCCTCTAAGCCCTCACCAAGCCCAAAATCCAACAGCTCCCAGTACCAAGGACCGACTCCTAGAACCCATCAGAGGCTCATCCATCACTCTTCCTCGAGAGGGCAGCAAGCAGCTTGTGACCGAGGTTTTTCCCAGGATCTGGTGAAGGGAGGTTTGTGATCAGCTTAACTCATCAACAACTGAGAGTCTACCAAAGGGCTCACATTGCTAGGCAAAGTGGGGGCCATGAAAGAAGTATTTGATCAACAAACACTACCTGAGCTCCCAGTCTATGACAAGCCTGGGGACCCAGGACGATTCAGACAGGTCCCTGCCCTAAGATCACAGGCAGAGGCAGACGCAGACGCTGACAGAGGTGAGTGGTGCAGGCACATCGTGGCTATAATTACCCAGAACCTGTGGCCACAGCGGTTAACCCAGCCTGGAGCTGGAGAGCTTGATAAAACACAGATAATCGGGCCCCACCCCAGAGTTTCTGATTCAGTAGGTCTGGGGGAGGGTCCAAGAATCTGTATTTTGAACAAATGCCCCAGGGATGCTGCTGCTTCTTCCCCCGACTATACTTTAAGAACCACTGCTCTATAGGAATTCGCAAAAGAGCGAGAGGTCTGGACCCTAGAGTCACATCTCTCCTCCGCCTACCAAAAACATAATGTAAGATGGTAGTACAGAAATCTTGGGGACAAACCGGTGGAATTACTATTTCTTTTATGTTCCTTAATTAACCTGAACTTCATAATCAGTGTTTCCTTTACTTCTTGCCTCTAACCAAGGAGCTAGGGGCTTGGGGAGGCTGTAAGATCATCCTGGTGAGCCTTTACCAAATGATGGTTTGAGAAGCCCTGGGTATTGGCAAAGAGGCTTTAGGGATTTGCCTTATTAGAGATGGTCAGATTGAAACAGAAGAGTATTTCAATGAATATTTTTTTAAAATAAGTATAAATATAATTATTTAAATACCCTCCCATCTTTTTTTTTTTTTTTCTTTTCTTTTTTTTTTGCGGTACGTGGGCCTCTCACTGTTGTGGCCTCTCCCGTTGTGGAGCACAGGCTCCGGACGCGCAGGCTCAGCGGCCATGGCTCACGGGCCCAGCCGCTCCACGGCATGTGGGATCTTCCCGGACCGGGGCATGAACCCATGTCCCCTGCATCGGCAGGTGGACTCTCAACCACTGAGCCACCAGGGAAGCCCCCCCCTCCCATCTTTAAAAAAAAAAGATTTGTGGGCCTTCGAGTGTGTGTTTATCAAGGGGCATGATGAAGATCAGGTGGGTAGAAGTGACACCAAAAGCACAAGCAATAAAAGAAACAACAGATACACTGGACTTCATCAACATTAAAAGCTTTTGTGCATCAATGGACACTATCAAAAGAGTGAAAAGACGGGGCTTCCCTGGTGGCGCAGTGGTTGAGAGCCCGCCTGCCGATGCAGGGGACATGGGTTCGTGCCCCGGTCCGGGAGGATCCCACATGCCGCGGAGCGGCTAGGCCCACGAGCTATGGCCGCTGAGCCTGCGCGTCCGGAGCCTGTGCCCCGCAACGGGAGAGGCCCCAACAGTGAGAGGCCCGCATACCGCAAAAAAAAAAAAAAAAAAAAGAGTGAAAAGACAACCCACAGAACGGGAAAAATGTCTGCACGTCATATATTTGGCAACAGGCTAGGATCCAGAATATATAAAGAATTCTTAAAATAAAACAATAAAAGGACAAATAACCCTATCTAAAAATAGGTAAAGGATTTGAAGAGATGTTTCTCCAAAAAAGATATAGAAATGGCCAATAAGCACATGAAAAGATGCTATCACTGGCCATTAGGGAAAGGTTAATCAAAGCCACAATGAGATACCACTTCATGCCTGCTAGGATGCCTAGAATCAAAAAGATGGACAGTGATAAGTGTTGACAAGAATATGGACAAATAGGAACCCTCATACACCGACAGTAGGAAAGTAAAATGATGCAGGTACTTTGGAAAACAGTCTAAATGTTAACAGTTTAAAATGTTAAACATGGCATCACAATATGATCCATACAATTCCCCTCCTAGATATATATCCAAGACAATTAACAACATACCCATTCCACAAAAGATTCCAAATAGCCAAAACAATCTTGAAAAAGAACAAAGCTGGAGGCATTATACTTCCTGATTTCAAACTATATTACGAAAGCTATAGTAATCAAAACAGTTTGGTATCAGCATAAAAACAGACATACAAATCAGTGGAACAGAATAGACAGCCCAGAAATAAACCCATGAATATTATGGCCAATTAATCTACAACAAAGGAGGCAAGAATATACAATGGGGAAAGGATGGTCTCTTCAATAAATGGTGTTGGGAGAACTAGATAGCTACATGCAAAAGAATGAAACTAAATAAACCCACTATCTTACACCATACACAAAAATCAACTCAAAATAGATTAAAGACTTGAATGTCAGACCAGAAACCAGAAACCTCATAGGAGAAAACACAGGTGGACATCGGTCTTGACACTGGTCTTAGCAATATATTTTTTTGATCTGACTCCAAAGGTAATGGCAACAAAAGCAAAAATAAACAAATGGGACTACATCAAACTAAAAACCATCTGCACAGCAAAGGAAACCATCAACAAAATAAAAAGGCAATCTACTGAATGGGAGAAGATATTTGCAAACCATATATCCAATAAGGGGTTAATATTCAAAATATATAAAGAATTCATGCAACTCAATGACAAAAACCCAAACAACCTGATTAAAAAACGGGCAGAGGATCTGAATAAACATTTTCCCAAAGAAGACACAGGGATGGCCAAGAAGCACATGAAAAGATGTGTAACATCACTAATCATCAGGGAAATGCAAATCAAAACCACAATGAGATCTCACTTCCCACCTGTCAGAATGGCTATTATCAAAAGGACAAGAAATAACAAAGTTGGTGAGGATGTGAAGAAAAGGGAACCCTCATGCACTGTTGGTGGGAATGTAAACTGGTGCAGCCACTGTGGAAAACAGCATGGAGGTTCCTCAAAAAATTAAAAATAGAACTACCATATGATCCAGCAATGCCACTTCTGGGTATTTATTCAAAGGAAATGAAACGCTAATTCGTAAAGATATATGCAGCCCTACATTCACTGTAGCATTATTTACAATTGCCAAGATATGGAAACAACCCAAGTGTCCATCAATGGATGAATGGATAAAAAAAGATGTGGCATATGGAATATCAAGGGACCCCAAATAACCAAAGCAATCTTAAAAAGAACAGTTGTTAAGAAACTGTTCAAAGAAGGTTGGAAGTCTCACATTTCTTGATTTCAAAACTTACTACAAAGCTACAATAATCACAACAGTGAGGTACTAGCATAAAAACATACAGACAATGGAAGGAGATCCCAGAAATAAACCCTTGCATATGTAGTCAAATGATTTTCAACAAAGGTGTCAAGACCATTCAATGGGAAAAGGACAGTCTTTTCAACACATTTTGTTGAGAAAACTCAACTACCCATATGCAAGAGAATGAAGATGGTCCCTTACCCTACACCATATACAAAAATTTACTAAAAATGGATCAAAGACATAAATGTAAGAGGTAAAACTACAAAACTCTTAGAAGAAAAAAATAGGGAAAAGCTTCATGACATTGAATTTAGCCATGATTTCCTGGTTATGACACCAAAAGCACAGGCAACAACAACAAAAAATAAATAAACTGGACTTCATCAAATTTGATAACTTTTGGACATCAAAGGACACTATCAACAGAGTGAAAAAGCAACCCACAGAATGGGAGAAACTACTTGCAAATCATATATCTGATAAGGGACTAATATCAAGAATATATAAAGAACTCTTACAACTCAATAACAAACAAAAAAATTGGGCAAAATACTTGAACAGACATTTACAGATATACAAATAGGCAATAAGTGCATGAAGAGATGCTCAGCATTACTAATTAGGGAAAAGCAAGTCAAAACCACAGTTAGATATCACTTTACACCCATTAGGCTGGCTACTTTAAAAAAAAAAAGAAAATAACAAGTGTTGGCAAGGATGTACAGAAATGGGAACCCTGTGTATGTAAAATGGTGTGGCCACTGTGGAAGCAAGTATGGCAGCTCCCCAAAAATTAAAACTAGAATTAAAAAAATTAAAAATGGAATTGACTTATGAACTGGCATTCCATTTCTGGGTATATACCCAAAAGAACTAAAAGCAGAGTATCAAACAGACGTTTGTATACCAATGTTCAGAGCAGCATTACTCATAATAGCTAAAAGATGGAAACAACCCAAGTATATACATCAAGAGATGAATGGAAAAATAAAATATGGCATATCCATACAATGGAATATTATTCAGTCATAAAAAGGAATGAAGCACTGATACATATGAATGAACCTTGAAAACATTATGCTAAGCGAAAAAAGTCAGACACAAAAGGCCACATATTATGTGATTCCATTTGTATGAAATGCCCAGAATAAGCAAATCCATAGAGACAGAAAGGAGATGAGTGGTTGCCAGTACCTGGGGGAGGGCTCCCAGGGCAAGAGACCGTGGGCTCTGAAGATATGACCCAAGTGCTTTTCAGCTCAGAAAACTGCTGACACTATGTGTCAAGCCCTGTCCCAGGCCCTTTATTCACAGTCTCTCATTTAATCCTCACACAGTTCTATAAGATGAAGACAATAATCATCTCCATTTTCGAGATCAAGGGTCACCAAAGTTTTTCTGTAAGGAATCAGATAGTAAATATTTTTGCCTTTGTACTCATGAGCTCTTTGTTTCCCTGGAGACCTCAGCCCATAAACATGTTCAGAGGGTGCCCGACAGGGGACAGCCTGCAGTCCTGCTGGCTTTCCACTCTGGCTGGAGGCCAAAGGAAACTGGAAACCTGTGTTTACCTCGATCCCCTATCAGTTTAGATTAAGCAGCTGTCATGGTGTAGCATAAGGGTCACGGTCTTGCTACATGATCCTGGCAGCCCACATCACCCCTCCTATCATTCATCCATTCATTCATTCGTGCATATATTAGGCACCTACCCTGTTCCTGCACTATTTTAGCCATGGGAATTTAGCACTGCACCTGCACAGCTCAGATCAAGAAGTACTCTCTTCCCTCTCAGGCCAGTGTCCTCTCAGAGTTGCGCTGGGATTACTTACAATAAAAATCTTCTTTGGGGCTTCCCTGGTGGCGCAGTGGTTGAGAGTCCGCCTGCTGATGCAGGGGACACGGGTTCATGCCCCGGTCTGGGAGCATCCCACATGCCGCAGAGCGGCTGGGCCCGTGAGCCGTGGCCGCTGAGCCTGCGCGTCCGGAGCCTGTGCTCCGCGACGGGAGAGGCCGTAACAGTGAGAGGCCCGCGTACCGCAAAAAAAAAAAAAACTTCTTTGAAGCTGTTGCAAATGAAGATTCAGCTCAGTACTCCTTAGGACTGAGAGAGCCAGAATTTAAAATCTCTCCTCTACCTGATCGACCCTTCAGGACTAAACCCTGACCCCACAGTGCCATGCCAAGCTGATTTCCACCCCTCTGAATAACACACACGGAAAACACCACCTGTGCACTGCTTCCCCCATATAGTCTCACTCCACACCCTCAACCTCCTCAGCATGTAAGCAGTTGCCCGGTCAGTTAACCCAGGTCAGTCTCAGTCTCCCCACCCATGACATTTAACAGGAATCAAGAGTTTATTCTGTGCCAGGCCCCTTTGCATGGATTATCTTACACTCACCATTTGAAGTGGGTATCCTAAAAAATGCCTCTACCTCATGGGGTTTTTGGGAGGATTAAACAGGATAATGGATGCCTGGCACTTAGAACATTACCTGGCACACAGTAAGTAAATGCTTGATAAATGTTACCAATTATTATCAGCATTTGGTGATACTTTATTCCCACTTTACATACGAGGAAACTGAGGTTCAAAGAGATTAAGGTCACAGAAATAGTAAGTATCAGAGCCAGGACCTGAACTGGGACGTATTTGGGTGCCAAGTCAGCTCTGTTTGTCTCCCCGATGGAAGAGACCTAGTGACCCCATCCTCTCTTCCTTGTGCCCCAAGAAGGAAGCCACAAGCTCGAGACACAGCCCCCAGGTGGTGGAAGAAAAGGCCCCTCTGTCTCCCTGCTCCAGCCCTCACTGGGCCCCACTGGTCAGCTCACACACACCAAGTGAGCTCGCTCACCCAGAGATAAGGGAGCCAGGATGTCACAGCCCAGATAAGAGAGGGCCTGGACCACCCACAGGGTTTTAGACATTAACGTGTACAGCCCACAGGCAGCAGGGCCAAGTAGCAGGATGCGTCAGCACTGCCACAGCCCGACCGTCCGCAGGGGACAACTGAGGCATGCTCAAGCCATACCCTGGGGACCACACGGTGCTCGGGGCCTGGGTCCCGTCCTTTCCCTGGCCCTTCCTGAGGCCGGCAGGAGTACTGGGTACACAGAAGGGGCTCAATAAATAAATGTTGGCAACAGTCCTGGAAGTAAAATTAAATAAAATTAAACCTCTTCTATAGGTCTGGACATAGTCCCAGATCTGCCCCTGTCCTTCTTTGACAGTGCCATCAGAACCACTTTCCTGCTTTGAGCCTCAGTTTTCCTACCTGGAAAATGAAGCTTTTAACATCTGTAAGGTCATTTTCAACACTGACATTTGAGGGTACAAGGTGAAGGACATCACTTTATCACTGAATAAGCAGTTAATATTTATAAAAGTCCATTCATATCATCCATTATCAGAGCCTGGACCTGGTATGTGAATAGTAAGTGTTCACTGAATGAATTTATGAAGAACGAAGAAATATGAATGAAACATTTCAGTGGCTTTGAGATGCCCAGAAATCAGGGCAAAACAGCCAACACGGACTAACACAGCTGTTTCTGCAAAGAAAGCTGGACTAAAGCAAGCCAGTCCCCTCCCTCTTCTGCCACCCAAGGGAATAGAGATGATGGCTGCCATTACTGAGTGCCTAATGCATACCTTAGAGTGCTAAGCATTCTACAGGCATTCCTTTACATACTCCTGTGAGCAGTTATACTTACGTCTATTTTACAGATGGGGAAACTGAGGTTTGATGGGGAAAGGGCTTCCCCAAAGCCACTCAGTTCCTAGGTGAGAGAACAAGGGTATAAACCCAGGTCTGTCTGACTCTAAGATGCAAAGACTGCTGAAATGTGCAGCCACAGGCAAGCTCCTTTCCCTATCTAGGCTTGTTTCTTCTTGGGGCAGGAGGGGTAGGTGCTGCAATCACCCCTTCCTTCCCAGGTCTCCCTACCCTGAGAGGCAATGTCTCCTGGGCACGGGGACACCCCATCAGCACAGAAGACAGAGGCTTCTGGTCACTCAACAGAGACCTGTAGAAAGAACACCCCCCACAAAAAAAACTTAACAGTGAACACAAAAATGTCTCCAGCTTCTCAGCAGCCAGTCCCTGTAGGTGGAGTCCCGGAACCTCCAAACGTCTGAGCTCCAGGCCAAACAGTGCGGCCATTGAGCGGGGCAGCCCTCACCCACAAGGCCTCCCAGGAACGCCGGGCCTTCTCCTCCGCCTCCAGCTCCACCCACCACGTCACAGAGAGTCTGAGGAAGGAATCTGGGCTCCCCTCGAGACTGTGGGAACTGAGTGCCCCCTGGCAGGAAGGAAGGGCACAAGGGATAACCTTGGGGTTCCTAAGGGGAGGGGATGGGGTCCTGCCAAGGCAACAGGGAGCCTCTAAGCCTGTCTGGCACATTCTGTGGCACCTCTGCCACAACCCCTGCGGGGAGGATTACTAGATGAGGAGACCGAGATGGCTCCACATCCAAGTGTGCAGGCCCAAGTCCCGAGGCATCTCTGGGATGGAACTGAGGTGACCGCAATTCGGGGTGCCTAAACCCTTCTGATACTGTCTGGCCCAGAGATCAGGAGCACTGGCTTCAGGGTCAAAGTCCTCTGAGCTTGAGTCCAAATGCTGTCACTGTGTGTCTTTAGGCAACATGCTTCACCTCTCTGAGCCTCTATTTGCTCATCTGTAAAATGGGGACAACACATTCTAACCATGATGGGGTCCTGAGGGGAGTAAATGAGATAGCACATGTGAAAACAACAAGCACAGTGCCTGGCACCTCGCCGGAGGGTGACAGACGACAGTCACTGTCGTCACTATGAATATTATCACCATCACGACTCTCCTCATCGCACCAGGAAATCAGGGCTGGAACCAGACTCCAGGCAGATGCAAACTGGATTTTCAGCCCCTAGGGGAGACACAAGCAGTTCTCTGTCTGCACAGACATTTTTCATCTATTTGACCATCTGTCTGTCCGGCCACCATTACCTGAAGCCAGGGGTGGCAAGGTTCATGCTGCCATAGAGAGGAATGGTCCAGGGCCATGCTCCTCATTAGATGGACTCACAAATCCACAAGACTAGGAGTGATCAGGGTCACAGGAAATACAGACACACAACTGGAAGGCCTGCCTGACTGGTAGGAAACAGCATTTTCAACTAAAATTGTTAAAGGTTTGTGGCATGTGAGATGGTCCTCAAGGGACAAGTAGGATTTGAAACCAAGGGGAGAGGGGTGGCGATGTGGAGAGGTGGGCATGGCAGGCAGAGCCAGCGCGGAGCTGCTCACAGAGCAGGGAAGACGGTGCAGGGTGGGTGTTCGTGTCCTATTACATCCCCAAGGGCAACCCCCAGTCTTCCTTGACTTATTACCCGAGAGACAACGTCTCCAAGGAACCAAAACACCTGAGTAAATAAGGTGAGCCCCGGGTTTTGACTCTGGAGTCAGAGACACCTGGGTTCCAACTCCAGCCCTGACACTGACTAACCTTGGACAAGGGAAGACCTCGGAACAAGCGCAGAGATGTGAACCTCGGTTTGCTCGTGTGTAAGGTGTGGGGAACTATAGGATCTGCCACCTGGGTAGTGAGCAGTGGGATGACTTGGGGAAAGCCCACGGCTCAGGACCCGGCATTCGGCAAGTGTGCTCCAACCGTTAGTAACACCAGAGGCTGTATCCACGTGGGAAACTGAAAGGACCGGCCCACACTCAGAGACAAGCCCCCAGCGCCAGTGGCTGCCCATGAAAGGTTGAGGGAACAATCTGAGAGCAGCAGAGAACAGGGCGAAAACACTGGGCGCCTTGGGCAAGTCTAAGCATCTATTTGCCCATACACCCTACAGTCTTATTATGTCCATCCTCTGCCTCCCCACCCCTGCTGCCCCACAGAATGTAAATTCCCAGAGGGCAGGGCTTTGTGTCTGTGCCTTCAGCAACTAAAACAGTGCCTGGCACACAGTTGGTGCTCTGGAGACATCTGTTGGTGAACGAATGAATGCATGAGTGAATCAGTGAGTGAACGCATGAATGAATGAATAATGGCTGCCCCACGTGCTCCGGGGAGGGGTGTCCAGTCACATGAGATCGCAGATGTGGAACACCAGACACAGGGGAGGCGTGATCACGATGGGGATGCAGAGACTGCCACAGTGGCAAGTACTGAAGGTTCCATCAGTGATGACACAAGTCCGAGGGCTCCTGAGACAGAGACCGGTAGGGACACAGCCAGGAAGGAAGAAGGGCCCTCACTCTCCAAGGAAGACAGGAGACAGTCCCTCAGCCCCCGGCTCATCCCTCTGTTTCCCCACTTCCCCCGCCCAGGACTGGGATTATCTGTTCCCGTCGGGGCCAGACAGGGTATATATGCAGGGAAGCGGCCAGGGTGGGGGTGAGGGCAGATGGGAGAGCAGGTGGCCATCCATGGGGTAGCAGCCCTCAGCCCAGCTCATAGATGCCGCAAGGGAACATGGGCCCCTGTGGCGAGAGCTGCTTCAGGCCAAGCCAAACACTTGGATTCCTATATGAAAAACACCAACTTACAAAGGGTCACACTATTGCAAAACACTAGAAAAAGTCTACCTTAGGTACAGCCTGTGGACTGGGTTTACACGTTTATCTGCCGATCTAGACTTTGAACGACACACATGACCTTTTCAGCTGGGTGCCTGGTACGGGGCTCCTACTGTCTTGCCAGCTGGGACGAGCTGGGTTTCTAATCCTGGGCCAACAGCTGCGAGATCAGTGTCATCACCCTTCATGTCCAGACGGGGAAACTGAGGCTCAGAGATGTGTCTGGGGTCACATAGCAGCACAGAGGCAGCAAGATTCCAGCCCAGGTCTAGCTGACTCCAAAGCCACTGTTTGATGGACTGAAGGAACGAGGGTGTGAGTGAAGCTGGGGCAGGGGGTGGGGGGCGGTGAGTGGGGATGGAAGGAGCACACAGGATTGCCACAGAGGGGATGAGAGCTGGCTGATGGGGTCAGGTGGTGAACTAAATGCCTGGGAACATGGCAGGCAAATCCCCGGACCACAGAGTCACCCTCGCTCCTGTGAATGTGACACAGAGACCCCGGCCCGGCCATTCCAACAGCAGGATTCCAGGCAAAACCCCACATTACCCCGGCCTGTCTGTCCACAGCTACACCATTCTACTGCCATTCTACCTGCTAGTAGCTGACAGTCCACCGCACCCAAGGTAGAAGCTGGATGGATCCTCGAGCCAGAGGCCCCTCCCCACCAGACGCTGCCAAAAAATGGTCTGCAGGACAACGGGCTTCTCAAGTGGGGGAGGGGGGGGCACAGACTGTGTGGGCTGGCACCTGGGGGGCGTGGGGTGCCCTGCAGCGGTGGGAGCCAGGCTGATCTGAGTTGGAACCTGGATGTGAGCCCGGAGACAGTCACTCTCTGTCTCTGACCCTCAGTCTTCACATCCATAAAATGGGGGTGACAACATCTCAATCCCATAGAATTGTGAGGATTTGGCAAGATAATCACGAAAGCCCCCGGCACAGAGAAAGTTCCCAGCAAAGGCCAGCTATGTGTGCTCTTCTGCTGACTCTTCCCTCTCACCTTCACCCCCTGCCTCCTGATTTACCCTCTGAGCCAAGAAGTCACAAGCTTCTGCACCTGCTTCCCCTCCCTGAGCCTCAAGGCACTCTATCTGTACAACAGAAGTGGTAAGAAGTAACAATACGCTTACCCCAGAGGACTGAGAGGGCTGCATTTCAAGTGCTTCACAAAGTGCTATTATGGATCTGCGTGTGTGTCCCCAGAGTGGACGCCCCTAATCCCGAAGGACAGCAGGAGTCAGTGAATGCCAGGGAAGCCCAGGGGCACCAGGACCCCAGAGCCCATGGGGAGAGGTCCTGGTCCACAATCCTGTGGAGAAGGGCCACCACAGGCCATACAGCTGACCACGAACCCGGAGTTCAGGATTTCAGAGATACCTGGGCTAGGACAAACTGAGCCGACTCGGGCCAAAAGGCCTCCTTGAGATCATCCCTTCCAAGGCCCTGGCATTACGGGCCAGGAAGCAGAGGTGCAGGGAAGGGACAGTGCTTCCTAGGGTCACAGAGGGTTGGTTCCAGATCTGGGAAGATCTCAGGTCCCCTGACTCCATCCAGCCCAGCGCTCCTTCTGCCGCGCTGAGTGACTTTCTAAATGCACACAGCGCAGTTAGTCACTTTCTAATGTCACATTCTCTTTACACTTCTAGTATTTTTTAAGGCCAGATATGCAACCTCTGTCAGTGACCAACAGCTAGCCTCTGAGCCCAAGGCGACAAGCCACAGAAACCCTGGCCAGTGACATGTAGTCATAGGAACACGTGTGGACAGCGGGCCCCTCCCACCCACGCCCTGCTCTGTGACCCTGGGCCCTGCACTTCCTCTTTGTAGAATGTTCACTTTCTGACAAGAAGTCACACTCTGAAAAGCCTACAGTCACTCCTTCAGTTCCTCTCTCTCTCTCTCTCTCTCTCACACACACACACACACACACACACTCACTCACATACAAACAAACTTGGTATATACGTACAGGAAATTCACAGCTGCCTTACAAACCTATTTTTGCATTCCCTAGGCCAGGAGTCCCGGCTTAAATGCCACCAGGTCTGAGGAGCTAACTTATGGGGCAAAGCAGCTCTGCCTGTATGAAAAAATGTCATCTTGCACACTTTTCTAAGAACACAATGCTCTTGGCTGTCTGCACTTTCCTCAGTTTCGACAGAGACATGGGAATGAGAAATACATCCTCTCAATTCTACTTTAAGGAAAACAGGGGCAGATATAGAGAACAGACTTGTGGCTGCCAAGAGGGAAGGAAGAATTGGGAGTTTGGGATTAGCAGATGCAAACTAGTACGTATAGGATGGATAAACAACAAGGTCCTACTGTATAGCACAGGGGACTATATTCAATATCCTGTGATAAACCAGAACGGAAAGGAGTATGAAAAAGAACGTAAACCACTTTGCTGTACAGCAGAAATTAACACAACATTGTAAATCAACTATACTTCAAAAAAAATTTTTTCAAAACGAATGAACAACAGTGGCACACACCAATGACATACAGCCCTTAGGCTGAGTATTGGGGACAGTAGGGAGTAGTGAGGTCTGAGGCTAATTAGAGAGCAAATCTCCACCTAAGGGGCTGTTGCTGCTCAGCCCCAGGCAACTGCTGCCACATCTCCAGGTTGTTCAAGAAAAGCCCAAAGGCCAGACCTTTATGTGCCATCTTCTGACAAAATGCTAGCAGCAAATTTCTAAAACCATCTCGCGTGCCAAACAAAATGTGTCTGTAGGCCCGTTCTAGCAGACACCCTCCTCCTCCCAACAAGAAGAGGCCGTGAGCGGCAGAGACACGTAGTTCTCAACCGAGGGTAGTTTTGTCCCCCAGGGGACAAGCGGCAACATCTGGAGACGTTTACGGTTGTCACACTGAGTGGGGAGATGGGGGTTCTGCTGGCATCTAGTGGGTAGAGGCAGGGACATTGCTAAACATCCTACAACGTACAGGACAGCTCCCCGCCACATAGAAAATGATCCAAACCCCGAGGCAGACCAAACAGAGTCCAAAAGACTTGGAAGCTACTCTGGGGACCACCATGGGATTGGGGGGCTGAGGGTGACGGGTGGCCTGCTATTTTCTCTGTGGCCACAGGAATTCCGTGAAGATTTCAACAGAGGAGGAATCCACAGCTAAGAATGCTGGGAAAGCCGAGGTGTAAACAATGAGAGTTGAGACGTGAGCTGGGGGAGCAAGACCACTGGCCTTCGGGTCAGGAGAGGTAGGTCCAAACCCAGCCTCTGGCCCCTGAGTGTCCCTGGACAAGCTGCTGAGCCTGCCCGCCTCAATCCTAAGAGGACCGTCCCCAACCTCTGGCCTTCCAGGCTTGGCTAGACCCAAACACCCCTGGCCTGGGCGCATCCCCAGGCGGAGGTCCTGAGATTGGGGCACTGCACCGCACTGGGGGAGAGGAGTTCCTCCACCGTGCTTGTCCTTCCGGCCAAGCCCCGTCACTGCCGAGCGCTAAAGAGACCCACGGTGACAAACTTCCTCCTAACAGGGAGCACAGGGCCTGGGCTGAGGGCTTTGGCAGGCAAAGGGATTGGGCCAGAATGGAACAGAAGTGGTTTATTTTCTTTTATTTCTATTTATGGCAAGTGGGTCCTAATTTTCCATTTCTGGTAATGAGACGGAAGTTTCTTTTTCAATTAATGTAGTTAATTTCTAAAAAGTGAGTCACCTTAAAAAAATATTAACTATTCCACAGGTAGGAGAATGAATGAGGTTTGGGAGAGGCAGCCCTACGGAGAGTGTTACATAAATATTACAGCTCTTTAGCTTCAAGAATGACAAGTTCATACCTGGGTGGGAAATCCAGGGAGGCTCTCCAACTGTGGAGGCCTTCCATGCAAGCAAAGGAGTCAATGCTTTGTTTGGGAGTCAGCAAGGAGATTCCTGGGCAGATAAACTTGTGCAAGACTTTCTGCCCAGACAAAACTTGGGGGCAGAGGGACTTCTGAACTTTTCCTGTGCCGGGGCTCCAGGGGTGGTGGCCAGGCCTGGCTGTGTGCACGTGAAAGGGCTTTCCTCACCCTGTGCTGATTCCTTCATCCACCCTGACATCACCTTTCTTACTGTCTGGGGGTGACACGGATCACAGCGAAGCCTCGGGTAGGTTCATCAGGTGAAAGGCAGAAGAGCCAGAAGAGAAGAGGCTGCCACAAACCAGGGGGTGAGAGTGTAGTGGGAATGGAATGAAAGGACTGTGAGCGGAGGGGAGAGAGAAGCAATGGCATTAACTAAGCACCCACTTTGTGCCAGACACTGCTGCCCACGCCCGACCTCTCTTAATCCTTACAATGGGATAGGTTTTGCTACCATCATCCCCATTTTAGGGATCAAGAGCTAGAGACTCAGAGGTTAGCTAAGATCTCAACTGGTGCTACGAGCCAGGACTTGTCCCAGTTCCTCCACTGCAGGGTAGGGAAGACAATGCATGAGACAGACATGGAGAAGAATCAAAGGGACTCAGAAATTAATCAGATTAATGGCCGAGGAAGAGGGCAGACGCTGGACTGCTTGAAACCTCCTTGAGGTTTCCCAACACCTACAATAAGACCACACCCCCTACCTCCCTGACCCCATCTCCTTCCACCCCCACCCCATCCCGGGCACACAGGCCCCTCACTGCCTTTGAATGCAGTAAGCATGCTCTCACTTCAGGGCCCTTGCACTTGCTGTCCCCTTGATCCTCCCTTGACTGGGTCCTTCTCAAACGTCACCTCCTCAGAGAGGCCTCCTGCTGACCATGCACAGAAGGTGGCTTGCCCTGTCCCTAGCCACACCTCTGATTTCATATCCATCATGGTCCTTATCGTTACCTGAATTATGTGTTTCTGTGCTTATTGGCCATCTTCCCCACCAGACTGTAAGCTCCATGAGCACAAGGATTGTAACTCTTGTTCACTACTGAATCCCCAGTCCCTAGAACAGGGCCTAGCACATAGCAGGCCATGACAATCTGGTCTCCTTTCATATGGTTCTCTGCCTCTCTTCCTTTGCCATCCTCCAGCCACAACAACTTTTGTCTGGTCCTTTAGAGGCGTCACTGGCTCCTGCCTCAGGGCCTTTGCACTTCCTATTCCCTTTACCTAGAACTTTCAACCTCTGAATTTTCTGCAGGTCTGCCCTGCATCCTTCCTTTGGCGCCTCAGCTAAAAGGTCACCTCACGAGAAAGGCCTTCCCTATCCATCCTATTTAAAGCACCTGTTCCTGACCCTACCCTGGGAACCTCTATCCCATTTCCCAGTTTACTTTTCTTTCACACACTTATCACTTGCTGAAGCCCTCTCATTTACTTCTTCATTTGCTTCCATATCGTCTGCTTCTACCACAAGACTCAGAGCCCAGTGAGGCCAGGGACCTGGCCGATCTGTATCCTCAGGGCTGGAACTGGGCTGGGCACAAAGAAGGAATTCAACAGACACTTGTTTACATGAATAAATGGAGAACCCTGTGGTCTGACAGGGCTGCAGGCTTAATTCCCCCACGATGACCCAAGCTTCTAGATAGGAGCCAGAGTCCCGGGGTGAATAGGTAACAGATCAAAACATAGGGTTTGCTGTCCTGTCAAAAAGGCTGAGGGCATGTGAAGAAAAAAAAAAAAAGGCTGAGGGCAACGAGGGGTCAGGAACCAATCAGAAGGAGCTTTCAAAATCCTCACAGCCTTCAAAGCAGGACTCTACAGCCACCTTCACTTCTCAGCCAGATTCAGCAGAAAGGAAGAGCTTCAGAGGCAGGAAGATTCTTCCTCTCCTCCCTGCAAGCTACCAATAGCTGGAGAATTGCTTCGGTTAAAAGCAAGCGCATCCTTTCATGTGTTTGTTGGCCATTTGTATGTCTTCTTTGGAGAAATGTCTATTTAGGTCTTCTGCCCATTTTTGGATTGGGTTGTTTGTTTTTTAATATTGAGCTGCATGAGCTGCTTGTATATTTTGGAGATTAATCCTTTGTCAGTTGCTTCATTTGCAAATATTTTCTCCCATTCTGAGGGTTGTCTTTTTGTCTTGTTTATGGTTTCCTTTGCTGTGCAAAAGGTTTTAAGTTTCATTAGGTCCCATCTGTTTATTTTTGTTTTTATTTCCATTTCTCTAGGAGGTGGGTCAAAAAGGATCTTGCTGTGATTTATGTCAGAGAGAGTTCTGCCTATGTTTTAGCTGCATAGCACAGGGACGTCAGCTTTGTGCTCTGTGACCACCTAGAGGGGTGAGATAGGGAGGGTGGGAGGGAGGTGCAAGAGGGAGGGGATATGGGGATATATGTATACATATAGCTGATTCACTTTCTCATACCGCAGAAACTAACACAACACTGTAAAGCAATTATACTCCAATAAAGATGTTTTTAAAAAAAAAAAAAAAAACGCAAGGGCAACGTCAGCCTGTGGGCTGCAGGTGCCCCACTGCCTTCAGTCTCCCCAGGGCAGGGCTGGCCTCAAAAGGGGAAGGGGGGGCTTCCCTGGCGGCTCAGTGGTTGAGAGTCCGCCTGCCGATGCAGGGGACACGGGTTGGTGCCCGGGTCCGGGAAGATGCCACGTGCCGCGGAGCGGCTGGGCCCGTGAGCCACGGCCGCTGAGCCTGCGCGTCCGGAGCCTGTGCTCCGTAACGGGAGAGGCCACAACAGTGAGAGGCCCGTGTACCGCAAACAAAACAAAACAAAACAAAACAAAAAGGAGGGGGTCTGCCTGGACCTCCACTCCTTCCCCTGCTCTGGACCAGCCCTGGGGGAGCAAAGTCAGGGTCCTGTCTACCGGAGGAGGGAGACACCAAGACACAGAGGTACTAAAATGTGACTGGTAGGAGAAGAGAAAACTAAGGAGCAGAGAGAAGAGGAAGAGAAGGTAAGTTCCACCTAGAGGTACCTGGGAAGAATTTAAAAGGTCTCATGGAAGAAGCGGCGCTCCTGCTGACTCTGCAGATGACAATGCGGAGGGCCTGCCTGCAAGAAGGCACGAGATGAACAAAGGCCTGGAGGTACCACCCGCAAGTGGCTTAGAACAGCTGGAGAAGAGAGGCCTGGGAAGATACTGACAGATGGACTATAATTAGCCTGTGTACCAGCTAACGGGTTTGGAATGTATTCTGGAGAGCTGTGGAAGGGCTTTTCATAGGGCAGTGTGACATGAGTAGGGCCTCTCATCCACAGTCTCTGACATCTGTATGTCTGGGCTTGTGACTAATTCACTGTGTGACTTTGGGTAAATTCCAGACCCTCTCTGGTCTGCAGTTGTCTCACCTTTCAAATGAGATGGTGGCTGCAGGACATCCAGCTGTAGCGTTCTACAGTTTAGTCAACACTCCTCTGGTGTGGCTCCAGAGGTGTGCCAGAGCCAGCTTTCACTGGCTTATGAGGACTGATTGTTAAATTTTCAGGAATTTTTGTAAGCTGGTAACATAACCATTGTTTAAAATTGTTATGTAACCTTATTATTTTAAAAATTGAATTAAAAACAACAAAGAGGATAAACACTCAAAACTCATCGCTTCCCTAATTATTTTAGCACATTCTAGTGTTATCTCTACTCTTAAAGTTATCTGCATCTATCGTATCTGTACGGCAGGAATAACTTCATCACGGAGTGCTACTGCATCTCCTGCCAACTCTGTGTTAGTGACATTTTGGTTTAGCTTGAAATTGACCGTGGTGGGAATACACCACAGAAACTGGCAGATGCTAGAAACCAGGGCTGTTGTTCCCAGAGAGTTTATTGTTAAACATTTACCATCATGTTACTCTGTCTCTGTCTCACTCCCATAAGACGTGTAGGAAAAGAGACCTAACCCTTGAAAGACTTTCCCAGAGGCCAAAATCTGGCTCAGGGCTAGGGGTGGGGGTGGGGGGATGGGATTGTTCGG
>NW_020173979.1:3223465-3225705 GCF_003031525.2 Neophocaena asiaeorientalis asiaeorientalis | reverse complement strand
TTATAAACCAAAGAAAATGCTGAGTTCAGCCCAGGGTTTCCCACATTCACTTACTCGGGGGGCCTGGTGTACATCCAGAGCTGCATTGTCTACACAGTCTAATGCAGGAGCCACTAAACACATGTGGCTGTTGAGCGCTTGAAACGTGGCTACTGTAGAACAACATGTATCATTTTATTCACTTTTAACTAATTTAAGTTTAAAAACTGGTACTCGATGCTATTATTGGGATACATTTAAGAATGCTGGAACAACCTAGGGATGTGAATCTACTTTTTCACCTGTAAATGTTATGACATCTAAATACAGATCAAGCATCTCTAACGAAAATTGAGCTCCTGGATTGAGATGTGCTATAAGCGTGCGACACATACTGGATTTGAAGGCTGAGAAGGGAAAAAAGGTAAAATACCTTATTAATAATTTTTACACTGATGACATTTCAGAATGATAATATGTTTTATATACTAGGTTACATAAATTATATTATCTAAATTAATTTCATCAGTTTCTTTTTGCTTGAATGTGGCAATTAGAAAATTTTTAGGGAACTCCCTGGCAGTCCAGTGGTGGTTAGGACTCCACATTTTCACTGCCAAGGGCCTGGGTTCAATCTCTGGTCGGGGAACTAAGATTCTGCAAGCCGAGCAGTGTGGCCAAAACAAAAAAAAAAAATTTTTTTTAAATTACATATATGGCTATCATTATATTTCTATTGGATGGTGCTGGTTTAGAATATTTGGGGTTGTTTTTTTCCCCCCACTTGCACCATTTGATATTCAAAAGCAGAAGTGGTCATAAGGAACCACTAGAAGGATTTTGCAAAGATTACAAATTCTAGAAGAAAATGAGCTAATCTTGTCTGATTGCAGGTAGGGTGGTTTAGTGAGTGACCTCCACCCCAGCTGGGGAAAGTCCATCCCTGGCTGCCATGGCTGGGGAAGAGGCCCAGAACACTTGGGCAACAGTTAATTTCTCATCCCAAAGCCCAGCCCCTGAGAGTGGACCCCAGGCCAGGGCTGATTTTGTCAAAGACACCCACGCAGAAAACCTGGCTCCTGGAGCCGAACAGAAGGCCTGGCCTGGCCACAAGATAGGACCAAGAGTCATCACACAGAAGGAAAGAACCAAAAAGTTGGCGCACCTTCAACCTTATATCTCAGAATGAGACTCCTCCCTTCCACACTTCTGTACATGCCGTCCCTCAGACTGCCTCTCCTTCTCTCATCCCTTGGAGAACTATGCATCCTTCGAGATCCCGTTCAAACGTTCCTTTCTCTGAACCCTTTCCTGACCAAATGATGTTCCCATCTCACATCCTTGGACTTCTGGCCTAGTCTATTCTTACCACTTCCTGGTCAGTCTCGGTGCTTTCACTCTTGCCCCCTCAAACCTGGTTTCTTCCTAAAACGCAAAATTTGTGTCTCTCCCTGTGAGACTGCCACTGGGTCCCAATTACCTAAAGCAATAGTTCTCAAACTTTAACAAGCATCAGTCACCTAGAACAGATGGCTACACAGCACTGTAAATCAACTATACTCCAATAAAACTTAAAACAAAACAAAACAACAACAACAAAAAAACACAGATGGCTGGGCCTTATTCTAGAGATTCTGATTCAGCAGGTCTGGGTTGGGCCCTAATATCTTGCACTTCAAACAAGGTCCCAAGTGCTACTGCTGATACTACTGGTCTGAGAGGTTGTACTTTGAGAACCACTGATCTATTAAAAGATCAAGTGCAAACTCTTCACCTGGGCATTCAAGGCTCTCCACAACATCGTCTCCTATGACTGCCCTCATCTTTTACCACGTGCTGCCCCAAACCTAATCCACCGTGATCCCCACATGCCACACCTTTCCCGCCTGCACACCACTGCCCATGCTGATTCTCCTGCTTGAAACATTCTGTCTGTCTCGATCCACCCAGTTCCAGGGCCACCGTCCTTGATTTCACAATGTCTAAAACCCAAATCTTCAAAAATGACGAGATGGCGCCTTTAAGGGTCTACAAAGTAACAAATACAAGCTATAGGGGCAAGTACAAAAAAGAAGGGTGAGAAATGATTTTGACCAAAACAGCAGCCCTGGATAAGAAAGTACCAGCCTAAAGCGACAACTTTGGGACAGAAAATTCTGGTGTATCTGTTTAAACAACCTCATCACAGTCACTGTCCAGTTACAAATTGTCCTTTTTCTCCATCGGGTTTTCCAGCTCTGCCACTTTCTAGCTATGTGGCC
>NW_020173979.1:3209117-3223450 GCF_003031525.2 Neophocaena asiaeorientalis asiaeorientalis | reverse complement strand
GGGGGGGGGGGGGGGGAACTTACTTAGTATCTTTGTTTCTCACTTTCATCACTCAGATGAGGATAAAGCAACAACCTCAAAGAATGAAGATTAAATGACATAATGCAAGTAAAATGCACAGCAAAAGGCCCAGCACACAGTAAGCCTTCAATAAATGTTAGCTGTTGTTGGTATTATCTTTGGACTTGGGAACGTAATGAACTTGGTATCCAGTCACAAACAATAATGGGAACAGACACATAAAACATGTTTTTCTTAATGGGTACGTAATCAGCAATTCAATGAAGATCGTGTTGATGGACAGCAGGATAGATGGATGGATGGATGGATGGGTGGGTGGGTGTGCACGTGTGTTGCAGGTAGGTGGTTTGATGGAAAAACTCATTTGTATAATATCAAAAGTGGCTCTGGGGACTTCCCTGGTGGCATAGTGGTTAAGAATTCGCCTGCCAGGACTTCCCTGGTGGCCCAGTGGTTGAGAATCCACCTGCCAATGCATGGGACACAGGTTCGATCTCTGGTCCGGGAATATCCCACAGGCCGCGGAGCAACTAAGCCCGTGCGCCACAACTATTGGAGCCTGCACTCTAGAGCCCACGAGCCACAACTACGGAGCCCGCATGCCACAACTCCTAAAGCCCACACACCTAGAGCCCAAGCCCTACAACAAGAGAAGCCACTGCAATGAGAAGCCTGAGCACCGCAACGAAGAGTAGCCCCCGCTTGCCGCAACTA
Organism: Neophocaena asiaeorientalis asiaeorientalis; assembly: GCF_003031525.2. Taxonomy (NCBI): domain Eukaryota; kingdom Metazoa; phylum Chordata; class Mammalia; order Artiodactyla; family Phocoenidae; genus Neophocaena; species Neophocaena asiaeorientalis. The sequence goes on along the minus strand of NW_020173979.1, from coordinate 3,222,715 downwards.
GAGAAAGCCCGCGTGCAGCAACTAAGACCAAACAATGAAGACTCAATGCAGCCAAAAATAAATAAATAAATAAATTCATTTTTTTAAAAAAAGAATCCACCTGCCAATGCAAAGGACACGGGTTGGAGCCCTGGTCTGGGAAGATCCCACATGCCGCGGAGCAACTAAGCCCCTGTGCCACAACAACTCAACGTGCGCTCTAGAGCCCACGAGCCACAACTACTGAGCCCACGTGCCACAACTACTGAAGCCCGTGCTCCACAACAAGAGAAGCCATGGCAATGAGAAGCCCGTGCTCCATGAAGAACAGTAGCCACCCTCACCGCAACTAGAGAAAGCCCGCACGCAGCAACGAAGACCCAATGCAGCCAAAAGTTAATTAATTAATTTAAAAAAAAAAAAGTGGTTCTGTGAGACCGGCTTGGCAATAGACACTTAAAAATCTTTAAAATTCTCCTAAAGAGATTCTCAGGCAAGAACACAAAAATTCAAAGATGTCCATCACAGAGTTGCTTATAACAGCAATTAAAATTTTTTAAAAAAGCAACAGCCTAAATGCTCAGTAGTCAGAAGACGGAATTCAACAGAAAAAGAAAAAATGAAGATGCAGCTGTTTCCCTAAGACGTGAAAAGTTGTTCTTAATATATCTTAAATACAAAGGGTAAAAAGTAAAGTAACTAGTCTGGTGTAAGCTCATCTTTTTTTAATAACTATGAGTGTGTGTATATATAGAAAAAGTCTAGAAAAATATATTCCAAGTGTTATCAGTGGTTATCTTTGGTGTAAAGATTTGGATGGTATTAATCTTTTTTGTTTTTGCTTTTCTGTATACTCTCATTTTCCTCTGATAGCCATATATTTTAAAATTTGTTTAATTTCTTAAAAGAAGAAAAATTTTTTAAAAGGCAGCTCCGTGAATCAAGACAGAAGAAATGCATAGGCTCAGCTTCCTGGGCCTCAGCTATGTGACCATGAGCAAGGAGCCTGCCCTCTCTGTGCATCTGTCCCCTCCCCTTTGGAAAAGGGTGACCAGTCCCCTGCCCGGCTCACCTTCCAAGGTGCCCAGAGACAGTGGATGAGGAAAGGCTTTGCTATCCACAGCTGACAGTCAGGTGATGGTGGTTTTATTCCCCCCAGGGACATCTAGAAGACTCCCCAAGGAGATGCTCAGAGAAGCAAAAGAAAGCTGGCCTCCATCGCGGGGCAACCAGTTTTAATGGACAGGGTTCTGGGCGGAGCTGGGGTGCCAAGTTCTCACCCCCCTCGGACACTGGCTTCCTTCATTTCTGTGAAATGAGAGGGATGAACTTTGACAGTGGTTTCTAAACCACTCCTTTGGTTTTCTTAAATAACAGGATCCTTTTCTCAAATGAAACACAGATTTCTCCATTAAGCATCAGTAGCTCTGTTCCTCAAAATCAGGCATTCTGTGCAAAACGAATCAACTTGGAGTCCATTTCGCATTATTTCAAATGGGAAAAATTATAAAGCATGACGTGTCAACTCAAGACTCCCCATTAATTTCCTAAAATGTAACTAACACATAGTAACACTCTCCCTGTACACGGCAAACTATCGTAACAGGAGGTCCAATGCTTAAAACATACCCTCTTGGGAATCCCCTGGTGGTCCAGTGGTTAAGACTGGGCACTTTCACTGCCATGGGCCCAGGTTTGATCCCTGGTCGGGGAAGTAAGATCCTGCATGCCATGCCAAAAAAAACAAAAACAAAAACAAAAAAACCCCTCCTGACCACCAAGTCATTATTAACAACCAGTAACTGTGGTAGCACGAGCCTGGGCCGCTCTCTCGGATCCGGCACATTCCGAGATGCTCAGCCCCCACTGACCCTCGCTCCCTTTGCAAACCGTCTACATGTGAGTCAGACGGTCTTCCAATTACATCTAGAATTCACGAGACTTCCTGCACATCATTTCGTTACAAATGCTATGCTGAGTTTTAGGAATGTAAATATGATGTTTTACGGGCTCAACACTGGCTGAAAAGGAAGTTTGGAAACATGTACCTTCTTGTATAAACTGAGAGGCATTAATACTAGGAGAACATCAATGCCGGAGCCATTCTGCAGGGCAGGCTCTATGAAAACCAGGGCACCCTGGAATTCCTCCAAGGGTGATGCTGAGTTGGGAAGGTGGGGATTGAAGCTGTATCTGATGTGCACCTCAAAATATGAGGCTGCTGACGGAGAGTGGGGGCTATTAAAGGGTTCCCTTTAGTGCTGCCATTGAAAGGCATCCCCCTGGAGCAGCCGCAGCAGTAGTAATAACGATGCCACCACAACAAATAATACAACAGCTCACACTCAGCGAACTCTGACATGTGCCAGCTACTCTTCCAAGCACCCATCATAAATTAGCTCATTTAATCCCAGGAACAACTCAATGTGCTAGGTACTGTTATCATCCCCATTTTACAGATGGGGAAACTGAGGCAAGGAGAGGTTAAGAACTTGCCTAGGGTTATCCAAGCAGAGCTGCGATTCGAGGCCAGGCAGCAGAGTTTCAGAGTTCCTTCCCGCTCCAAACCACTACCCCTGGCCCCCCAAAGTGGGGAGGTTCTGCAGAAAGAGGGGACAGGGGACCCAGAGCCCCCCAACTTCACCTTGTCCTCGCCCCAGCCCTTGCCCTTAAAGCAGAAGCTGAGAAAGCGCTGAGGCCCTTAGAACCAAGCAGGGTCCCGTGGCACCAGGCCATGGGAGCCAAGGGGGACAGGCGGTGGCACCTTACCCACAGCTTCCAGTCATAGTAGTAGGCTCCCAGGAGCTTCACGATGTAGGGGTGGTCACAGGTGGCAAGGATCTCAATCTCCACGATGTAGTCCTCCAGCTCCTCCTCACTCTTGGTCTCAATCACTTTGGCGGCAGCCAAGGCACCTGTCTCCTTGTTCTTAGCCTGCAAAGTTGAAGACACAGAAGGTCAGCAGCCATGGTTGGCAGGAAGCTGATCCCTGGAGGCCAGCTCAGAGAGGCCCACGTGAGTGGGAAACAGAGGCCAGATGTCCAGATGTGGATAAGAGGCTGAAGTAGGAGGTACACTGTTCTCAACAATGGCCAGTGCTCGCTCATTATGTCAGCTCAGGAGGGCATGCGTCGGAAACAATGTTCTGTGGTTAATAATAAATTATTTTAAGTACAGTATACCCATACTATAGGATAAATAAAAATACAAGAGCAGCATAGATCTAGAAACAACAACATGGAAAGATTGTTTATTGTTCAGTAAAAGATGCAAGTCACCGAACAATAAAAGTGGTATGATGCTTTTTATATAAAAAATGGAAAACTACTCTTTTATAAATGCTCACACATGAACATAAATGCATGGAAAACTCTGGAGAGATACTGCCTGACAGCAGGCTGGGGAGGAGCCTGAAATGGGGACAGATTCAAAGGACACTTTCACTCTCTCTGTACTGTTTTAAAACTTTAATAGAATGTTTCGTGCATTTATTTGCATCATTTCACATACATTAAAAGTAAAATGAGGGACTTCCCTGGTGACGCAGTGGTTAATAATCTGCCGGCCAATGTAAGGGGATGAGTTTGAGCCCTGGCCAGGGAATATCCCACATGCCGCGGAGCAACTAAGTCCAAGCACCACAACTACTGAAACCCGCGCGCCTAGAGCCCGTGCTCGGCAACGAAGAGTAGCCCCCCCGCTCGCCCGCAACTAGAGAAAGCCTAGTTTCTCTTCGTGGCTGCAGCAACGAAGACCCAAGGCAGCCAAAAATAAATAAATAAAGTAAAATGAAAAGGGTTTTTAGTGCCCACCAGTTACAGTGGAAGTAGCTCCTAGATGCATTTCACCTGGTCGTAACAAGTTTCTTATGTGATGAAAAAGAGAATTTCACACTTATGAGGATAGCTATACATTTTTAAAAACGGAAAATAAAGTGTTGGTGAGGAGGTGGAAGAATTGGTACCTCTGTGCATTGCTAGTGGGCATGTAACACGGTGCAGCCACTGTGGAAAAGAATCTGGCAGTTTTACAAAAGGTTAAACATAGAACTACCGTATGGCCCAGCAGTTCCACTCAGGTATATTTGCAAAAGAACTGAAAGCAGGGATTTGAGCAGTAACTGTACACTAACGTTCACAGCAGCGCTATTCACAAGAGCCAAAAGGTGGAAACGACCCAAGTGTCCATCGGCAGATGAATGAATAAACAAAACGGGGTACAGTCAGCCCTCCCGCATCCTTGGGTTCCACATCCTCAGATTCAACCAACTGCAGATCAAAAATATTCAGAAAAAAAAAACAAACAGAAAGTTCCAAAAAGCAAAGCTTGAATTCGCCACGTACCTGGCAACGATTTATATAGCACTGACATAGACTTAGGTATCATAAGTAATCTACTTAAGAGGACTTAAAGTGTACAGGAGGATGTGCCTATAGCTTATATGCAAATACTATGCCATTTTATACGAGGGACTTGTGTATCCATGAATTTTGGTATCTGCCGGGGGACCTGGAATCAATCCTCGTGGGATACCAAGGGAGGACTATATATACATCCAATGGACTATTATTCAGTCTTAAAAAGGAAGGAAATTCTGACACAAGCTACAACATGGATGAATCTGGAGGACATTATGCTAAGTGAACTGAGCCATTCACCGAAGGACAAATATTGCATTATTCCACTTAAATGAGGTCCCTAGAATAGTGAAATTCATAGAGACAGAAAGTAGAATAGAGGCTACCAGGGGCTGGTTACCAGCAGGAATGGGGAGTTAGTGTTTCATGGGTATAGAGTTTCTGTTTGGGATGATCAGAAAGTTCTGGAAATGGATAGTGGGGAAGACTGCACAAACACTGTGAACATACATAATGCCACCGAGTCCTACAGTTAGAATTTGCTAGAACAGTCAATTTTATATTATGCATATTTCACCACAATTTTAAAAACTGAGAGCGAGTAAGAAGTAACCGTGTAATAGTGCAAGCAATTTCACCCACGATGAGCTGGTGCCCAGGAAAAGGGTGCAGGGCCCACTGTTTCCCAGGTGGTCCCGTGAGCCTCGGGGGCCGCTGCTGGGAGCACCCACACACCACGCTGCTGTTGGTGGTGGGAGATGTCCCGGTGTTCAAAGAGAGCATGCTTTCCTACAACACGGGCCTAAAAGTCAGCTGCTCGTCTGCAGCCTTTGAACAGTAGTCTGGTGTGGAAAGCACGGAAAAAATGAGCCACCCTGGACTCCACCGTGGTGCCTTCCCGTGGACAGCACCACACGCCACTCGCCTAACAGGACAACTCTGCCACCTGATCCGCTGGAGACGCCAATGGCCGAGTCGCTCCTGCATGCCCAAGTACCCCTGGGGATGACAACCGGCATTCACATCAGCTCATGTGACACCCCATTCTACAGACTTAGAGAGGGGACGGGACTGGAACTAGGGAGGCAGCACCAAAATGTGAATCTGGGTCCTCTAACTTCCAGGATTCTGAGCACTTTCCACTATCACACAAGGTCCCCCTGTCATCTTCAGAACTCAGAAGCCTCTGAGACCAGATGCCAACAGGCAAGAGCACCCCCAGGCCAGCCCTGCACAGGGCACTCGCAATGCTGAGACAATGACCCTCCTCCTGGCCTCAAGGAGCTCAAGGGCCAGCTGGAGAGACCCACCCCTCTACTGCCTGTGGCGCGATGGTGAGCTTATGGGGGGTGAGGGGTGGAAACTGGGAGGGGGCACCAAGCTCCGCTAGGGAACCTTCTGGAAGGGAGTGATGCCAATAGGTAATTTATACGCTCATTTGTAAATTTACTCCCAGTTTAGGTAAATGTTTCTGCTAACTGAGCTGCAAAGTCCCCAGGTCCCAAGCAGTGACAATCACGGTTTCACATTTGTCAAGGACCCGCTCTGCAAGGGACCCTGGTCCACACTTCAACCTGTGCTAACTCATTTATCTCCTCATTTATCACCATGTAGGTGCAATTATTATCTCATGTACAGATGAGGAGACTGAGACAGGGTCCCAGCGACTTGGGTGACAGAGCTGATCTGCAACGCTGGCAGCCCTGCTCCCGGGTCTGCACTCTTGGCGGCCACAGTGTATGGAACCTTCCACAACTGGCCCAGGAGCTCCGTTCGGGGAAGGGAATTTCATGCGGGGCCATTCCCCCGAGATCAGTCCCTGTCCTAGAATTCACGGTGCTCACTCGGCCCTACCTGGGTGGGGTCCTCCCCCCGTGAACTCAGTTTAGAAAGCTTGTTCAGAATGCCTTAGAACCTCATTGATTTAGCATTTGGGTGCTCTCTCTCTCTCTCTCTCTCTCTCTCTCTCTCTCGCACACACACACACACACACACACACACACACACACACACACACACACACTGATGATGTGCCTGCCTTTTCATTTGTTGTAAAGCTGATTTTCTCCTGTCCCACTAGAGGACCATCCAAGTATCCTTTCACATTATACAGTACTCATGCTCTTCCTCCTCTCCAAATCCAGAGAGAACTTAAGGCCCACTCTGCTCCTTTACAGAGAAGCCAGGAGCGGCCTTAGTGGGTGGCCAGAGCTAGGGCCAGGTGACCAAGGCACCCACCCTGAACATGCCCTCCCAGCCCCCAGCCACAGCAGCACAGGGAGAGCTGAGTTCACCTTTCATTCCTGAGAGCTGGTGAAGGAGGCTGCAGCCACCTTTTCCTGGGTTTCCTTAAAAGGACTGTTTTCTCCTGAAGGTAGGCGAGGCCCAGGCGGGGACCGTTTTCCAGGAGTGCACAAAACCTGTTTTACCCTCCATCCTGAAAGGCAGCACTGACCAGAGGTCCCAGCCTCTGGCGGGGTGCCAATATCAAGACTGAGGATCACCCGCTGCCCAGCGCCTCACTCAGATTTCACAGAGACCCAGGGCCTGCCAGAAAGGGGTTGGTAGCAATCGTGGTACATAAAGTGACTTGGCCAAATTAAATTCTCTAAAAGCCTGGTTAAGGCTGGAGTACATGCAATCAGCTGCATATTTTTTGCAGAAGGTTTCTGCTAGTCTCCTGAAGGTTACTGCTAGTCACAAGGAGCAGACGTCACCATGAAGGATCTTAGTGCTTTTCTAGATATGAGGAGATACAAGAATTGGGCTCATAAAGTCGGCTCCTGAAAATATCTAACGATCTGAAGACCTGTTCTGCCAGTTTTTTCCAGTGCACAGAGCGCCTCATCTCTGCTCTCCGCCCTGAACTCCTTTCAGGGGGTGTTGAAAGTCAGCAGCCGCAGCAGCTCATGATTTGATCCTTGTAGAGGTAGATGGCAAGTGCCAATTTGTAGGTGACAGCAGCAATCTATCACCTTGAGGCCACAGAGAACGTAATGATGGCTGATGATAAAAAACAGCTAACACTGTCTAAGCCTTCACTGTGTGCTACGACAGGCCCCGAGTGGAATTTCTCATTTCATCCTCAAGGCAGCCCTTAGAGACAAATATCACCATTCCCAATTTACAGATGAGGAAACTGAGATTCAGAGAGGCACGGTGAGTGTCTCAGGTCACACAGCAAGTGGGAAGGTGAAGGCTGAATACAAACTCAAGCCTGCCTGGCTCAAGGAGCCTGAGCTCCAAATCACTTGCCAGCACGCACTTCTTGGCGAGTGCCCAGTGCTCCCTGCTCCATCTCCCTTTGCTAAAGCCAATAGCAACCTCTCAGCGTCAGAGCGCTTGGCAGCTGCGGAGGACTGAAACTGCCAGGATTTAATCTGCCCACGAGTCATTAAGGCAGGTGCCAGCCGTCAAGTCCATTTCCCAGATGAGCAGACTGAGGCCCCACCCAGGATTGTGAGCTGTGGTGGTCTCCTGACTCCCAATCCAGTGTTCTCTTTACTACACTAGGCTGGCAGGAATCAGCTTAATTCTATTCATTCATTCATTCAACCATTATTTACTGAGTCCATATTATGTGTGAGGCACTTTTCTAGTGAAGAGTTTCTGCCTAGAGAATCAGCAGGTTGGAATCACTGCCCTCCCATAGCACAATTCACCCTTCCCTGATTTGTCTTCAGAGGAGCCAACCCACTCTCATTCCCAGTCCCTAAGCTGTAACGGGGCTGATTCCACCACCATATCTAGAAGCAGGTGGGTGACGTATGCCGGCCAATCAGAACACTGCATGCCCTCTAACCACAGTGATGGGTTCAGGGATAGACACGTAATCAAGTCAGCTAATGAAATGCAACCTCAGAACAGTTGCTGCCCCAAGCCCTCCTTTACCGCTAGCCTCCAGCACTGCCTACCACAGTCCTGGAGCTTCTAGGTCATCGTGCTCCCAAGGGGAGACGGAAAATGAAACTAGCTCCAAAGTAGCAGAGCCTAGAGAGGGCCCGAGAGGACACTGCTAGATCCCCTCAACTAATTTTTACAATAGGGTGGTGTTATTATTAAGAGCCTCATTTTATATATGTAAGAGAACTGATGCTCAGAGAGGTGAAGTCACTTGCTCAAGGTCACACAGCAGGTAAAACAGCAGGGCTGGGAGTTGAATTGGGGCCTGTGTGACTTCAAAGTCCATGACCGCTTTGCCAGAGGTGCCTGTATATTCTGTCAAGGTCCTTTCTGGGTCTCTGCATCGCCCTCTGTGCCGTAGGAGAGAGGGGAAATGATAACCAAGCTCTCTCCAGGGTCTGATGTGAGGGCATCTTGGGGAGTGGGTGGGTACTGGAAAGCTAAGGGCGTCCACGTGGACGGGGCACCCACGGGAGTTGATAGGCAAGAAGTCATATAAAGAACAAGTGGCCGTCTGTGGCCTCTGACGTCCGTCTCTCCCACCGGCTGAGGCAAGACTGGGATCCAGCAAAAGATGGGGGGAGCGCCCACCTAGCCCTCCACTGCTGGCCGGCAATGACTAACGCCTCAGCCCACACCCTTGAGAGCACACACACAGTGGCCACTTGTGCTTTCTGCCCAGGCACCTCTGTACGAACAATCCTCCCCCTTGTGCGGCGCAGGACCCAGCCCGAAGAAGGTGGGGACAACCCTCCCGGAAGCCCTGTCCCACCCAAAGTGCCCAGCCAGCCCAGTCAGGGACTGGGAGCTTCCTGAAAGTCAACCACACAGAGACGGCCCAGCTGGGCACAGCCCCCAGGCCCTCCTCTTTCCTCCTGGCTGCAGGCTGATCACTCTGTCCCTCCCTCCTCCTCCAGGGGAAGGGCTGATAGCACAGAACTCAGGGACCAGAAGGAACGTTAGCCGCCCCTCCTAAACCCCAACTCCCAATTCCCAGTCTGCAGATGGGGAAACTGAGTCTGTGTAGGTCACGCAGTGCCCAGAGTCTGATCTGTGACAGCTGCCTTATCTGCAGAACCAAAACAGAGTAAATGAGAGCACAAAAGCAGAAGGGCCTGGGAGGGCGTGTTGCCGTGGCACGGTTCACTTCAGGCCCGGGAGGCCGTGGAGCTGCCTGGAAATGAATCCTAAAGCGGGGCAGCAGGGGAACTGGCCGGCATCCGTTTTCCCTTGAGGATTCACAACTCCAGCTCCCTTTGCGAGCCGTCTCTCTTTCAGTCTCAGTGCGAGGGATTCATGAGGCGCCGCTGAGCCCACCTGGTCCTGGCACACAGCCCAGCCCAGCCCAGCCACTCAGTCCTGACCCTCTCAGTCACAGCCAGTGGCAGGCCAACAGGGTCGTACCTGAGTGGTTTTTTTGTGTTTTTTTTTTTTGTAAAATTATCAGCAAATAAGTTTTTTCTTTCTCAGGGGTTGCTAAACTGGCAGAACAGAAGGCTGGAGGGTCTCGTAGCCCACCTTGCCACCCCTTTGAAGAGCCTGCTTGAGGGTGAGGCCAAGACCAGGGAAGACGAGACCAGCCACAAATGGAGGAGGGTCTGCGAACACCTGGAGCCAGCTGATCTTGAAGGAAGGATCTGCCCTTAGACCTTCCTCAGGGAACCAACGAACTCCCTTTTGAATGACTGTCATTTGCACCAAAAGGGAAATGAGCTCCCCAACGCTGAGGTTATTCCAGCAGAGAGCAGACGTCTATGGAAATACTTCACCATGCAACACCTGGTAACGAGGTGCTCTTCACTCCCAAGGGCACCATGACCTACAAAGTGACCTTCACGGAGGCCTCTCGGAGGACCTGACTGATAATCCAGGATCAGGGACCCAGATGGGAAACGTGGTTACTAACGGGCCACAGGCAGACAGAAACCGTGGGATTCTTCTGCCAAAAGACTCTTCCTCCCAAAACGCGGAGAAGATCACTTTACACTTATTAAATTAACAAAGCAAGGGACTTCCCTGGCGGTCCAGTGGTTAAGACTCTGTGCTTCCAATGCAGGGGGCACGGGTTTGATCCCCGGTCGGGGAACTAAAATCCCACGTGCCACAAGGTATGGCCAAAAAAAAAAGGCAAGGAAAAATGACCACCTCTACTGCTGGTAACCAAACGGGTGGTAAAATGCATAAACTGATTACTGACAAGAATATAAACAGGTTCAATCTTGTAAAGATGAAAACTGGCATAGGTTTCCAGAGCCTTGAAAATAACTTTTAAGCCTATTAGCCCTCATTCCTGAGAATGTAAGGCCAGGAAATAATTCCAAAAAAGACAACAGAAGACATGTACTAGGATCACATTCACATCAGCCCACAATTATGGCGAAAACAGTGGAAATAACCTAAATGTTCAACTATAGGATGATGTTTAACTTAGTGGGATATTAAGCAACCCTTTAAAATGATAACTAGGAAAATAATATAGTAAAGAGAAAAAATAATTAAGCCATGATAAGTAAACAAAGCTGGAGGATGATAAAACTGTAGCTAAGCTATAACTCCGGGAAAACTGTGCGTGCCTCCAGACAGGGAGGTGCTGAGACACAGCATGAGGGTCTGGCAATTACCCACAGGGGGCCCGGTGAGCACAGACTGGGGTTGGGGCACAGAAATTGACCAGTTCATCCAGATCTTGCCTTAAATGTTTCCAGAGATGGGCACTCTCTCCTCTCGGAAACCCACTTGAGCTGTGCTGTCCAATATGGTAGCTACTAGCCCCATGTGGCTATCTCAATGACCTGAAATTAAATGAAATTTAAAATGTAGTTCCCCGGTTACATTAACCACACTTCAAGTGCTTCATAACCACATGTGGCTAGTGGCTACCGTACTGAATACAGCAGATACGGAACAGTCTCATCACTGCAGAAAGTTCTGGTAAGTGGGCCGCTTTGCACTCAAGGCTGCACCTGGCAGAAAAGGCATTCTCACAGAGGCGAGGGAGCATCTAAAACACTCCCAGATCCAGCCTCAGAAACATGCATTTCTTTCTCTAGGAAGAAACAAAGGGCTTGAGTGCAGAAAGTGGGGAGAAGAACATTGGGTGGCGACCATATGCTCGTGAGGTCGCCTAGCAACCTGGCTGGGCAGCAGGCGTGAGGAAAGGCTCTCAGCTGACCTGTCAGAGAAGCAGCCCAGGCGGGTGGGTCAGAGCTGAAGAATGGAGCAGTCAAGGCGAAAGGTTTCTGTTTTCCCCAGCCCCTTGATTGATTGTGGACGCTGGGCCAGGCATGTGTCAAATGAGGTTCAGGCCACTGGAACCGAGAAGAGGCTTGGTTTGTGCCCCACGATATACGGCTGTGGTATCCCTGCCTGAACACACCTAATCTCTGCGTGGTGACGACGGTTACCAATGGCGGGAAAGGCTTCAACTCTATTAAGGAAGGAGGGAATCGGGCCCCGGAAGAAACAGGGTCACAGCAGAACCGGCTACGTGCAGGAGAAGGGCCCAACATCAACTCAAACAGGGTGGTCTGAGGGCTGCGGACAGGATGGGTGGCAGATATGGCCTTGGGCTCAGATGCTGCCACCGCCCCCGGGCTGTTGGGCATGAGTGGGCGGGCAGAGTGGAGCCATAGGCACCACATGCCAAGAAGAAAAAGGCCTGCTGAGGCCTCCTGTGGTCTCTTGAGGCAGGATAAGGAGCGCCCCACCTTAGCCAGCACGGGTCCACGAGGGATGCAGAGTACTGCCACCTCCTCCTATAGAAAATGAAGGTCCAGGTAGAGAAGGTGACTTGTCCCAGGTCACACAGCTAGGAAGTGGCTGTCAGGGTTCGACTCAGGTCCAGCTCTCTGCCCAGTGCTCCTTCCCCTCAGAAGCCCTCCAGAGGGAAATCTCCAGGGCCTCCCACCCAACTGCTGTGTGTGCCAATCCCCCTTTCCCACGGCTCCCTCCGTTGCCTTTAACCAGAGACCCTCTTAGGGCAAACCCTCAATGGCTCCCTGCTGCTGACACGATCAAGCCCAAGTTCCCTGGCCCAAAGCCTTGGTGACCCGCCCCCTTCACTTGTCCAGGATCCCACTGCTCCCCTGCGTTCACCTCCTGCCACAGCCAGTGCCTGACTGCTTCCTACTTCCGTGCTTTTCTTTATGCTCTTTCCTCCCCCTGGAGTGCCTTCGCCATACCTGTGGTTTAACCGTCCCACAAAGTCTAACTCAACCACAGCCTGCTCCATGAAATGTTCCCAGCACCCCAGCACCCCTCCCCTGCTAGAACTTCCTCACACCTTATTAGGGCTTTCATCTCAGACCATCTGGTGCCATAGTCACTTGTGTTCACAAATTCTCTCTGACCTGGCTGTGAGCTCTGAAAGGCTAAGCCCGTGTCGGATTCATCTTGTTCTGCCCCAGAGAGCCTAGAACAGAACAGCCAGTGGATGGATGGGAGCATGGGAGGGTGGGTGTGTGGGAAGATGGGAGGACGGCTAGCCAGACAGGCAGATGGGTAAGTGGCTAGATGAATGGGAGGATGGGTGGGAGGGAAGGCATATGGAAGGATGGGTGTGTGGGAGGATGAATGGATAGATGGGTGGGCAGATAGATGGATGGATGGATTGACAGATGGGTAGGAGAGTGAGTGACTAGGAGGATGAATAGATGGATGGGGGAGAGGGATAAAAAGGAATGAAAGGTATGTCTAGGGAGCAGACAATCATCAAGTCTTCCTTTCTTCCCAAAAGGTACCAGAGCCTGCCTTGTTGCTGGCTTCTGTGAACAACCAGCCTCTTCTTCCCTCTATACTACAGCCAACAAAGTTCTTTTTACAAGTACCGATGCTACTCCATCCAATATCCCCAACTTAGTACACTGAAAAATGGGCAAATTTCTTTTTTTTTTTAGGCCTCAACACACGGCATACAGGATCCTACTTCCCTGAGCAGGGATTGAACCTGCACCACCCCCCTGCACTGGAGGTTCAAGTCTTAACCACTGGACAGCCAGGGAAGTCCCAGAAATGGGCTAAATTCCTATCAAGTGATTTCTGGAATGGAAGCAGCACAGGACCTAGGTTCAAATTCCAACTCTACTACTTACCAGCTACGTGCCCTTGGTGAAGACAGGAAACTAGACTTTAGTCTCCTGATGGAGATGTAGATAATTCCAGTGACATGAAAAAGTTGATAAGCCACCACGGGTTAGTCAGTTGACTATTGGTTGTTACTACCTTCACTGGGACTGTGTATTTTTGGTTTTCAAAAGCCTAAAACCATGTTTATCTCGTTCACCAAGGTATCTATTATTCTATCTGGCCAATAAGTATTTTAAAATAACAGATGGATGGATGGATGAATGGATGGGTGGG
>NW_020173979.1:3199358-3208977 GCF_003031525.2 Neophocaena asiaeorientalis asiaeorientalis | reverse complement strand
TGAATCTGTGTGTGTATCTCCTTGTAAACAGAGAGAAATGAGGCCCTCCACATAAAAGAAAGGAAAGTGGCATGAAGTCCACTGTCCCCTCAACACACTTAGATTCCTGAATCTGATCTGTTCTCTGGTTTGGGAAGATGGGCCGTCTTTACCTTGGGAAAGCCAAAGCCTTTGACTGGGCCAGGACATACACAGTTAATGAGAGGAAACCACTTCCTGATCAATAATCACCGGGCCAAGTTTCAGTTCAGTGACAAATGAAACGGCTGAGTTTCAGAACAAGTAACACTTAAGGATGGCAAAGATTATGAAGCGCAAAAGCAGAGAGGAGTAACATGGCTTCCAAAGACGGGTATTTAATACTCTCTCCCTTGGGGAGGAGAAGGCTGGCGCGCAATCCTGGCACAGCAGGGAAAAGCTGAGGCGCCAAATCCTTCTGGGCAAGCAAATAAAAAAGTAAAACCCGAACAGGATTGGCCCCAAAGATACCATGTCATAGCCTTGGCTAAAAACCCGGGCAACCTGTCCAACTTGGCTGGGGATAGGAGAGGTTTCAGATCTCAGCTCTTCAAAAGTTCTGGGGAATCCAACCCCGCGTTATCACTGATAAAGCAGGTGGGACAGGTGACGTGGGCTCTGCCTCCTTGAGGCTCCTGCTCCCACCTTTCCCAGGCTCCCTCTACCCAGAGGACTGGGAGAGGACTGGGTGCTGAGTCACGGGGGGGCGGGTGGCCTGGGGTCGACGGCACAGAGGAAGGAAGCACCTTTATCCAGGCCGCCGCCCTGGACCCACTCCCTGCACACACAGGCACCTTTAAGCCTCACCTCACTCAATCTTCACCACAACCTGGGGGTCATGTACTTTTTATCAACCCTGTTTTCTAGTCAGTCCCAAATCTCAGAGAAGTTAAGGTCGCCCTGTGTTTTCAATCAACAGTACTTTTTGTGCTGTTTTTTATTATTCCAAAAGCATTACACACTCGTTAAAGAGCATCTTCAAAACATACTGGTACAAAGAAGAAAATCAAACTAGGCATCGTCGCAGAGACAACCGCTTTAAGCATCTTGGAGCACCTCCTCCCAGGATTCCACAGTACAGAGGTACCTGGACTTGTCTGGAACCCCACCCTAACACCTCCCAGCTGTGTGACCCCAGGGGACTTACGTGACCTCTCTGTCCCTCACTTTCCTGCTTGGTACAATAAAGATGTTAGCAGTTTCCGCCTCATGGGCTGTTGTGAGCATTCAGTGGGTTAATAAGTCAAAGACGCTTAGAGCAGGGCTGGGCCGTAGTGCACGCCCCACGACTGTCCACTCATGCTTGTCTCTCTCTCTCCACAAATGTGTCCTTGCATACTTCATAAAATTGGGACTCAACTAAATACATTGATCTGTCATTCTCCTTTTTACTTAGCAATATGCCACGAACAGCCCTTCCGATCACAAAACACCTTCCACAGCATCCCCTCCAACTACTGCAGACTGAATGGTGGGCCCACCGTAGGTCTACCCAATCCTCTGTCGTTGGGCTCTCTACCCCGGTCACAGGGTGCTGCGTCCAAAAGCCTGAGACTTGATTTACAGGTTGCCAGACAGGTCTCCAAGTGGCAGGGTCACTCCAGGCCTCACGGGTCACACAGGTGGGTACCCTAGATAGCACTGAGATGTGAGGCCAAGCCTGGGTCAGTTTTGCTGTGTGCCCTTAGGCACTGGCCTTGTAAGTTTGCAGGTGTAAAGACACTTTGGTCCCACCTATGAAAGGGACTGTATTATCCCCCTTTTTCAGAAAAGGAAACTGAGGCTCAGAGGGGTGACATCACTTGCCCAAGGTCACTCAGCAAAAACAATGGCCTTGCTGGGACTCATGGGATGAAGGGCATCACCCAGTCCAGAGCCTCTGAGGAGGACTCTTGTGGGAGGTGTGGGGTGATTCAGGGGTCTTCTGAGGTGCACCCTGATGGTCTCTGCAGGCGGTCCTGCAGACAGATCAGAAGCTCGGGATGGGGGACAGAGGTTGGCACTGGTGCTTGGGGTTCCAGATTCCTCATGAACGGAGGCACACCAGTCACCTCTCCTCAGCCCCAGCTGTCACCTCGAAGTGGGTGCGGGGGTGTTGTAGGCACTCGAAGGAAAAAGAGGCTTGAGAAAGAACTAGGCCTACCCAGTCTGGCACCAGAGCCCACCAAGATGCAAACCAAAGGCAGAAAGAGGGCTTCCCTGGTGGCGCAGTGGTTGAGAGTCCGCCTGCCGATGCAGGGGACATGGGTTCATGCCCTGGTCCGGGAAGATCCCACATGCCGCGGAGCGGCTGGTCCCGTGAGCCATGGCCACTGAGCCTGCGTGTCTGGAGCCTGTGCTCCGCAACGGGAGAGGCCACAACAGTGAGAGGCCCGCATACCGCAAAAAAAAAAAAAAAAGGTAGAAAGAATCTCAAAGCCCAACAGAGAGGCATGCCAGCTCTGATGGGGTCATTCCTCAGGGCGACAAAGCCAGCTTTGTGACAACCACCTCAGAGGGCCAAGAATTGGGTCTGGGCTGCCAGACAAGACAGGCTGGAGCTTTCCAGGAAGGAGGGCGAAGGGAAGTAAGGCACCGGCATTGGCTTCTCCCTCCAGGCCATGAATGCTGCTCTTCTGGCCACCCAGGATGGCCTTGGCTATCCTGGACCAAATGGTCACAGGGCGGGGGGCATGGAGCTGAGACTGCCCTCCCCGGGCAGGGAACTTCTCAAAGGCTGGATGGAGCCTTCTTTACTGTCACTGAACCATGTTCATCCTCATTACACAGCCGTAAGCTTTAGGCTGATCCCCGGGACTCGACACACCAGCGTCTACCCAGGAGCAGCCTCCAGTGTAACAAGCAAGGGGAGGTGGACCACGAGCCTCAAGGGAATCTGCCTGTCAATCTTCAGAAAGCCAGGCCAGGCAATCTAGTCAACCCGCAGAGAACATCATCATCACAATGACGACAGTCCCATGCACTTCTCCTTCCTCCACGCTGGGCACGGTGTCAGGGTTGGCCACACGTCTCCATCTTCACAAATTCCCTGAGGGAAGCACTATTTTGATCCCCATTGTACAGCTCAAGATACTGAGCCTCAGAGAGGTGAGGTGACTTTCCCAAGGTCACACAGCAAGCAGGCAGCAAAGCCAGGAGAAAGCTCAGAACTGATTTCAGTGCCTGCACTCATCACCACAGTGCTGGCCTGCCTAAAGAGAGGCAGGGGGAGCCTGGGTCTGGCATTTACTACAATTCGTTTATTCATTCAGCAGTTATTAACTCAGTATCTACCACATACCTGTTATCCACAAAAGATGGATAATTCCCTGCTCTCCAGGACCTGACATTCTCCAGAGAGGAAAGAAAATAAACAAGGAGACACACAAGAGAATCCCAGTTTGTGACAGGAGGCTTGAAGGAAATCAGCAGGGAGCTGTCACTGCGGTCAGGAGGGAACATGGGAGTTGAGACCCAGAGGATGTGAAGGAGCCAGCTGTGCAGTCATTGGAAGAGAGCGGCAGGCAGAGGGACCAGCAAGTGCAAAGGTCCTGAGGCAGAAAAGGCTGTGCTTCCTTCGACTGCTCTCAGTGGCCCCCCATCCTCCTTAGACTTGGAGGCTGGCTAATGTTAACTCTTTAGTCACCAGCATAGTGGTTAACCCTCCACCTGCCACCCTTAGGGCTTGAATTCCGGTTCTGGTACAGTCTGTTCTTAGGAGGAAAAAATAAGCTATAGGAGAAGGAAGAAAAAAAATTGTAGCAAAGGGGAAAGCAGAGAGAAAGGGGAAGAGAAAGAAGAGTGAGCACATGGAGAGCGGGAGGAGGGGGTGGAAGGAGGAAGCTCTTTTGCAAGTCCCTTCCTCCCTGCCTATCCCTCCCTCCCTGCCGGCAGCCTACAAGAGTGCTCGGCACCTTAGGGCCCACAAGGGCCTCAGGAGCACCCAGCTTCCCCACCCTGACACCGCCCCCTTCCCCTGCCACTTCCTCTGCTAGCCCTGCCCAAGACCATCACCACTTCCTCCGCATTAGAGGCCACCATCGCCATCCCAGGGCTCAGATTCAGTGGAGGCTGAGGCAGGCCCGAAGAAGGGGCACATTCCTGGGCTCACAAATGTCAAGGCCACAGGAGATGCCACACTGAAGGGACCCTGGACCCTCTCCTCCCAATAAGCCCGTTTGTCTTCCCCTCTGTATTGTACAGCAGAAAAGGCAGAGGCTCCTGGCCAGAGATATCTGGGTTTAAGTCCCAACTTTGCCACGGAAGAGCTGTGCGTGCTGAGCAAGTCACTGTACCTCTCTGGGCTTCTGCATCATCAGGTGGGGATACTAACTCCTGCTTTTCATGGGGCTGGTAGAAGAATACAGGATGGAATGATGGACAGATAAGAACGGAGTGGGACTTCCCTGGCGGTCCAGTGGTTAAGACTCCGTGCTTCCACTGCAGCAGGTATGGGTTCAATCCCTGGTTGGGGAACTAGGATCCTGCATGCTGCACGGTGAGGCCAAAAAAAAATGAATGGAGCAAGAGTCAACTCCCCACTCATTTATCTTGTTCACCTGGGAACCCACGGTGCCTGACATGTAGCAGGTGTTCAGCTGATCATGCTAATGACTAACACCCATGTGAGCTTTTCCAGAGTCCTGGACTAAGTGGTGTACATGGGCTATTTCACACTCCAACAACCCTATGAAGTAGTACCTTTCTGCAACTAAAGAAACCGAGGCACAGGTATGTACTCTTCTCAGGATCACATAACCTGCAAGAGGGAGGGCCAGGCTTTAACTCCAGGATCCAGGATCGCATCCAAGTTCCCGGACCGTCTCTAGTCCCTGGCAAACGTGAGCTTCCCCTCCCATCTCACCAACTCTGCTCTCTTTCCTTACTGACTACCAGGCCTAATTCTCTAGAATCCTCCATGCCTCTCACCCACGTACAACATCTCCCTCTCGAGCTAGTCCCCTTCCATCAGTCACTTCCCCTCCCTGGACTCTAACTTGGGCTCCAACCACAGCTCTGGTCCTCCTCCCACCCCCACCAGCTCCAGCCACCAAGACGTGGCCACTCTGTCCCAGCCTTCACTCATCAGTGGCTACCCTGACCTTGGGCAGCCAGGATTCCTGGCTCTGGCATCCCCCAATTGTGTGGGCAAGCCACTCCCCATCTGGTGACCATCCAAAGATCACTCTTCTCTAACACCACACAAGGCTGACCTCATGACCTGGTCAGACCCCGGAGGCTTGGAGCAGGCAGGACGGTAACCGCCATATTCAAATCCCTCAACTTGGCACTCAAGGCTCTCTTGACTTGGCTCCCACCCACTGTTCTAGACCTGGCCCACCCTGACCAGCTCTCCAGGCCGAGCCCAGCTCCCAAACCCACTGACTGCTGGGCTTGAGGAGGCATCTGAAATGTGTACAGTGGACCAGGGGGAGGGCACCAGGTGCTGGCGGACAGAGAGGCCAGATCTGCGCTGCCCAGTATAGCAGCCAAGGTCACTACCGAGCCCCTGAACCGTGGCTGGTCTACACCGAGACACACTGTAAATGCCAAACGCACACCAATTTCAAAGACTTAGTATGGAATGAGAACTTTAAATAACTCTTTCTTTGTATTGATTATATGCCGAAATGATCATACTTTGGAAATACTGGGATAATTAAAATATACTATTGAAATTCATTTCTCCTGGTGTTTTTCCTTGTTTGAATGAGGCTACTAGAACATTGTAAGTCGCACACGCGCCTCCTGTTACATAACCCTTGGACAGCGCTGCCCCAGAGGCTGCCCCTCACTTCCAGCAGATGTGGCCCCGCAGGAGTACACGTGGGCGGTACCAGCACATCTGATATTTCCACACAAGACAGGGACCAGGGCTCTTATGGGAACTCTTCTGATCTCAAAATGCTTGCAATCACTTCAAACTTGGTTCAGCCACCGTGGGAGCCACACAAACCCATCTGCAGGCCCTTCCTGGCTCAAGGGCCACCAGGGGACAACCTCAGGCAGGCCTCACTGTCTGGCCTCTCTCCTGGCCCAGACTTCCTTCCCTCCAGCCTTCTATCCCGTCCCACCCGCCCCGCCCGGTGGAAGCCATCCCTTCTCACTCTAGCCCCATCTTGGTCCCGCTACAGCTCGCTTACCCTGGCAGAACTTTCTTTTCCTCCCCCCGCCGTGTGGCCCTGAAAACAGCAGGGGTGGCAGGCGCCTGGACCATCCTGAGCACCTATGAGCTACCGGTCTAATTCTCACAGCTGCTCTGTGGGGTGAGTACTGGTCTCGGCCCCACTGGACACATGGGGAAACTGAGGCTCAGAGACAAGCCACTCGCCTGACTTCACACAGCGGCGAAGTGGGGCAGCCAGGATTGAAAGCCTGGTCTGCCTGGCTGTGAGGCCCGAGTCTTTCATCACACACCCCCAGGGATGTGATACACACAGGTGAACGCGGCCTGTTTGCTGAACTGAATCGAGACACATTCATTTGTATGAGGCAGCAGTGCGCCACGGGAGTGATCTTGTCCCCCAGGGGACATGTGGCCTTGTCCAGAGACATTTTTCGCAACTGCGGGTGGAGGGGGAGGTGCTGGCAGTGGTGGTACTTTTGTGGGTAGAAGCCAGAGATGCCGCTAACATCCTATAATACACAGGCAGCCCCCACAGCAAAGAATGAGCTGCCCCAAATGTCAGTAAGGTGGGGAGCCTGGTATCATGGACAAGCTACAAACACTGAAGGCCTTCTGCTTGTCCCCAGTTTAGCTGCAGTAACCGGCCAGGACCTTCTCCATTTGATAGCAAGAGCATCAACCATAATGAACTATCATCCTTTCCTGCCCACTTCCTGGATGGAGATCAGGTGCCGGATGTATACACCTCCCTAGCTCATCTCGTCCTCCATCGTCCTCCAAATTTTCACCTCCGTTTTACAGACAAAAGAGTCTGAGGCTCAGAAGACGGGGGAATCACTTGTCTGGGGTTACAACCCAGATCCTCCTGAGCCCCAGTTGCTTCCCTTAACCACCCTACTCCACTGGCCTCAGCAGGAGCTGGGCCTGGGAGTGACCATCCTGGGCTGTTTTCTCGGGGCCTGTGGGGCGGCAGCCCCTGGGGATTTCCCCCTAGTCCGGGTAACCTCGGGAGGCCAGGGGACCCTGGATGGAGGTGAAGGCTGGGGGCGCTGTTAGTTGTTTAGCTCACTTCACCCTGGCCTGCTCTAGACCCAGCCAGAACAAGTCTCAGGGCGGCCAGTGCTAAATCTGCCCCTCCAGACCCAGGCAGACCCCCCGGGCAGGCAACATCCCCAGGAAGCTCCGGCCACCTTGGTTTTAGGACCCAGCCAGGAACCCACTCACAATAGCATGGACTTGTGTTTAAAAACACTAGACTGAGCGGAAATAAGGTTACTGCCTGGGGGCAGAGCTCTTTCCGGAGGAGGAGGGGAGGCGCACGGGAGACCTCGGCAGACCCCGGAGGAAGGAGGAAGCGGAAACCCAGGCTTTAAAACTCTTAGGCAGAGATGAGGGGAAAGGAGCTGGCCTGGCCGGGGAGGGCTCAGAACCTCAGCTTTGTCTGCACTGGGTGGCAGGGCAGGATATGGCACCCGAAGGATGGGGGTTAACAATGGCTCTCTGAGCCCGGGGGCACCTGAGGTCCCCACCCGTGGGGCAGCTGCTGCCAAGATCCCGGGTTCCTGCAGGGTCCCAGAGAACTCGGGGATTGGCTCTTAAGCGAAGGCAAGGGGCGAAGGGGGCTTCTATTAACTTATCTCATTTTCTTTTAAAAACTACCCTCAAAGAGCCATGCATCACTCCCTCAACCGAGTAACTCCCTTCTAGGAGTCTAGCATAAAAAAATGATTTAAAATATAAAAACTTTACAAGCAAAGCTGTTCATCAATATAGAGTCAGCCTAGGGCTTCCCTGGTGGTGCAGTAGTTAAGAATTCGCCTGCCAGTGCAGGCGACATGGGTTCGAGCCCTGGTCCAGGAAGACCCCACACGCCACGGAGCAACTAAGCCCGTGCGCCACAACT
Organism: Neophocaena asiaeorientalis asiaeorientalis; assembly: GCF_003031525.2. Classification (NCBI taxonomy): domain Eukaryota; kingdom Metazoa; phylum Chordata; class Mammalia; order Artiodactyla; family Phocoenidae; genus Neophocaena; species Neophocaena asiaeorientalis. The sequence goes on along the minus strand of NW_020173979.1, from coordinate 3,200,950 downwards.
ACCGAGCCTGCGCTCTAGAGCCCGTGAGCCACAACTACTGAAGCCCGCGTGCCGCAACTACTGAAGCCTGGGTGCTTAGAGCCTTTGCTCCACAACAAGAGAAGCCACTGCAATGGGAAGCCCACGCCCCGCAACGAAGAGTAGCCCCCGTTCGCCGCAACTAGAGAAAGCCTGTGCGCAGCAACAAAGACCCAATGCAGCCAAAAATAAATAAATAAAAATATACAGTCAGCTTTGCTATAAAGTTTACTTTAAAAAATGCCAGTTTTGTTCCAACGCCACTGATGTATTAGGGAACAATTTTATCAAAACGCTAAATTCACATTTGCTTATGTTCTGTTCTGTCTGCCAGAAACACTGGGTGAACGCAGAAAACTTCACCCAGATGAGCCAAGCAGCAAAGGAATGCACAAATGGCACAGGCACCTCAAACATCTCTCAGCAACCTTTAAGCCACACCCACCCCATCTGGGGGTCCAACGTGCCCCCCTGATTTCAGACAACCCTCTTTTCAGATAACCCTCCTTCCACAGCTTCACATACTGCAGTGCTTCCCACCCACAGCCACAAGCATCCTTGCAGACCTCTTTCCCAGTTCAGTGTTGTATTTATTGTGATAATTTTGTCTTTCTTATCTGCAAAACTTGTGTAAAACGGCGCTACTTGTTTTTTAGGTTCCTATCTTTATTTTCTCACAAGGCCTCTGATTTTTCTTGCATGTTTTGCACAATTCAGGGATTTTTAGGAAGGCATATTTACATTACAGCAGACCTGACTGTATTGTGTAAAGGGCTTAGCACAGCGCCTGGCACATGGTAAGCATTTAATCAATTTTAACTTGTTGGGCTTCCCTGATGGCGCAGTGGTTAAGAATCCGCCTGCCAATGCAGGGGACACTGGTTCGAGCCCTGGCCTAGGAAGATCCCACACGCGGCGGAGCAACTAAGGCCGTGTGCCACAACTGCTGAGCCTGCGCTCTAGAGCCCGTGAGCCACAACTACTGAGCCCGCATGCCACAACTACTGAAGCCTGTGTGCCTAGAGCCTGTGCCTTGCAACAAGAGAAGCCACAGCGATAAGCCCACGCACCACACGAAGAGTAGCCCCCACTCGCCACAACTAGAGGAAAGCCTGCATGCAGCAACAAAGACGCAGTGCAGCCAAAAATAAATAAATTTATTTAAAAAAATTTTTTAACTTGTTAATAGTAAAAAGAAAATGGGGGGGTAGGAATTACTTAAATATCCAATAAGATTAAAATCATGGGGGCACTGAGCCATCCCAGAAGGTATGTGTGAAACATTTAGAATAACACAGGAAGAGGCTTTAGGAATGAAAGATAACATAAAACACTGGAGGTGTGTATTATTACAACCCTACATTAAAAAAATTTTTTTCTCCATAAAAATCGATTAAGTCTGGAAGGAAATATATCAAAATGTCAACAGCAACTGATGGGACTTAAGGTAATGTTTTTCTTTTTAATGAAAAACAAATTTGTACTATACACCTAATTTTGCAAAATCATAAACCTTTTAAAAGCTTAAAGACAGGGCTTCCCTGGTGGCGCAGTGGTTGAGAGTCCGCCTGCCG
>NW_020173979.1:3145775-3199246 GCF_003031525.2 Neophocaena asiaeorientalis asiaeorientalis | reverse complement strand
AAAAAAAAAAAAAAAAAAAAAGCTTAAAGACAACATAAGACGACAACTAAAGCAATTTTCAAGAAGCAGAAAAATCATCTCAGCCTGTTAACCCAACTCTTTCACACCCCCATGCTCCCTGTCTCTGTTCAGCACATAAGTACCTGTTTCACCCACAGCTAGGACAGCAGGCACACCCTGCTGAAAGCAGTTTCTTCCATTCAACCCTCCATCTTGTCTTTAGAGTAAAGATTATTATTAAGGGCAAGAATTTTGAAACTATATAGCTTGTGACTTTTACTTTGTATCTAGTAATGAACGAGAAATGATTTTCTTTTGAAATCACTTAAGGAGTAGGTGAGCATGAACTTGACTGCAAAAAATCAATCCTCCCAGCCTCTTTCTCTCCCGAGATCAACTGATGATTTATCAGGGAGAAGAGGGAAAAAGAGGCTCCACATCGTGAGACACTAATGTCTCAAGACATTAGGCTTTGACCCTCTGCAAGACACTCCTCGGGAAATCTGTAATTGGAGTCCTCTTCTGATGAGCCTTTGACAAATTAGGATTCCTATGGCTTCTTACACCAGCGAAATCCTCAGAAAGGCCTTCACCACCTAGGCTGCCAGGAGAAAAATCTGCTAGCTCTAGGACAGGGAGAGGAGGTGCTGCTGGCCATCACTTCACCAGCTCGCAGCCAACTGGTTACCAAGGTGCCACGTCAAAATGGAAGTTCTGGTCCCAGACATAAAACCTAGATGGAACCTCTGGCCTGTGCTGCTGAAATGGCCATGCCAGGGAACAAAGAAGTGGGAAGGAGTTATGGTCCCTGATTGGAATCTTTAGTAAAGCAACACCTGCTTCAACTTCAACTCCAAGGGCCTAAGCAGCACTTTTTCAGGATAGGAGACGAGGTCACAGGGATCTCTGATCCAAGACAGGTCTTCCTTAGCTGGTAACTAAGCCCAGAGCCTTGGGTTCTAGTCCCTTCCTTTCCCTGAGCCCCCGTATTCCTGCGTGTGACATGGGGTTGGGTTAGATCAGAGGGTCACACACTAAGGCCAGGCAGGGAACCTAATAAATGTCCAGGTGTGTCAGCCATCACACAGCTCTCCTGATCTACCTTCCCCTTGTCTTAATTATGAGAAAATCATGGGTTCGGAGGTGGTGGGGAGGGGCTTGTGGTGCAGCCGGCTCACAGCTTTGAGCACTAGACTCACTTTTAACAGGGTTCACGTGCTCTGGAGAACCAGGAGGAGACAAAATAACTTGCGAATCAGATGGGCTCCTTTGTATGAAACTTTCAGAGCTGTAAGGGAGTTTTATGGGGCTAAAGCAGGAGGAAATGACAGTCGAAACTGACAAGGGGAAATCTTACCAGCCTAGAAGCAAAGTTCTGCATTTAGGTTTGAAAGAAAATGAACCTTATGAAGCCAGGATTCATTAGGGGACAGGGACAAGACTGCAATGGAAAGTCCGCCCCTAACAGAAAAACATCATGCACTAAAAACACCAACTTAACCTTCTGGAGAAAGCGGGGGATGTGGTGAGCTGACCAAGGGTCCAGCTGTTCTCACGGTGGTCAGAGCACACCTGGCAGAGCAGGCTCCTTCAGGGGAAGGCAAGTACACCGGTGGGGTGTCCGGCGGGGCCGCAAGACTGAGGACAGTTTCCTGGTGCCGCTAGGAGGAAGAGGCAGCTCTGAGAAGGGGAAAGAAAAGATGTGCCAGTGAAGTATGTGCTGAGGGCCCTGGAATACGTGCAGAACCCTCAGGCAGAGAAAGGCAGCAAATCAAGGCAGCTGAGAGCCACAGGTATGAGTGTCACAGAGGCCAGCCTTCCAATCACAAAACCTTTGCTCCAGTGGGGCTTTCACCCTGTAAAAGGAAGTGCTGGCTCCTTGGGGAGGTGGTAAGGGAACAAAACAGGCACCCTGAGGGGCCTGGGTGACTTAAAAATTGCCCCTAGAGCAATGTTTCTCAAACTTAAAGCGCACCTAACATGGGGGATTCTAATCAGGGGGATCTGGGCATCTGTTAAAATGCAGACCCTACTTTATTATTTATTAGGTCTAGGGTGGGGCCCGAGATTCTGCATTTCTAACGAGCTCCCAGGTGATGCTGGTGGTACTCCTCCAGGGACTACACTTTGGTGATTAGGCTCTCCACCACTTTCAAGGCAAAGAGAGCAAGTCTTGACCAGGGGTGGCCTAGAGAAGCTCTCTCTGTGGTCCAGGCTCCTAAAAGGGAAACCCTGGGGTCAGAGTGATCTACAAGCTATAGGAGCCCCAAAGAAGGTGATGGTGGCTTAGGAAGGAGGTGCCCTCCTGTAGAAACCACCAGCTTAACATGTGGGTTTCTCTCAGTAAAGAGCTTCCTGGGGGAAAGGAGATCAGGGAAAGCGTGGAGTCAAGCTCTAAGTGTTTGGGCCCCCAATACAACTGAGCAACTCAGAATGTGTTCTCAGGACCAGAAACCCGACAATGGCCTGCTGCAAACGTGTCTACAAATAATCAGCTCTGCCCCACCCACCCCTCCACAAAAGCTCTCTGGCCTTTCATTCTTCTAGGGAAAGGTGACTTCAGACTGGGAGACTCCCCAGCTGTGACTCATCCACATACTCAAATCTGACCCCTAAGCGCAGGATTCACGAGGCCCTGACTTTCCCCTCTGCCCAGCCCCAGACCACATTTCCATGCCTAACCTCTCACTCTAGATAACACCCCCCTCCGCCTCCTGTCTCTCCCGTCTCTGGCTCGTCTTCAGGTGTGTCCCCAGCTTCACCGGACTCAACCCTTCCAGACGCAGCCGAGTTTCTCTGCCCCCAGCGCCTCGGCACTCTCACAGAATCTGAGTGGCCTCCCTTAAAAAGTATGCCTAGTATCAGTTTTACCGCGGATGCCTCGTCTCGGATGCTAAAGTCCTATAAGCGCCCCTTTTTTCTCCCCCTGCGGCGCCGAGAGCCGTGCAGGGCGCACAGGAAGTGCTCAGAAACTTAGCTCGGGGGCAGCAGCCGTGCCCGGAGGGGGCGTCCGGCACGCAGGGACTCAGCCGGGCTGTGTCAGGATACCCCACCCCCGACCCCAACGAAGAACAAGGATCACCAGGACGGGACCCCGGGACTCCGAGTTCAGGGCCGGGCAGCCCTCTGCGTTCTCCCGAGCCGTGGCCGAGACTGACCAGGGCCAGCGCCCCTTCCTTCCGGAGCCGCTCCACGCGCCCCGAGCCACGCACCACCAAACACAGCGCCCTCACCTTGTAAACCTTGCCGAAGGCACCATCGCCCAGCTCGCCCACGATCTCCCACACCTCGTTGGGGTCCAGGTCCCGGCGGACGTGCTCATATTCGCGGGACTTTCTCTTCTCGAAGGTAGACCGGCGCAGGATGCGGCGGAAATTGGCGAAAGCCATGGCTGAGGGCACGCGAGCCGGCGGGCGAGGTGGAGCCGGTACGGGCTGTAGCTCCGGCGGCCGCGAGGGAGGGGCTGGAGGACGCCGCTGCGCTCTGGGATTCTCCCCAGACCCGCCCTTCCCCGCAGCCAGACCCCGGTCAAGTGCGCCCTGGGCTGCGCGCGGCGGGAGCACCCGGAACCGCGCAGGCGGCCGCGGTCCCCGCCCCCGCTCGGTCCAATCTCCGGGCCGCCTCCCGATGTAGACCCAATTCGCGCCGCGCCCCAGCCCAGCCCGCAAGCCCCGGGACGCGTTCCGGGGACCCGGCCCCGCTCCCGCCCATCGGCCCGACTCCACCTGCCGCTCCCCGGCAGCGCCCGGAGACCCCCTAATTGGCTGCGGGCGCTCCCCGGCTCCGCCCGTCACCGCAGGGCACTCTGGAAACTGTAGTCCCCCGCGCGCCGCACGCCCGCGAGCCACGGACTAGGCTTTGGCGAGCTTAGTGGACCCTTCGGCGGGACCATACCGGGTCTGGGAGGCCCACCGTGTCTCGTGGCTCCCAAAATTTCTGCGGGAGCGAAAGGGGAAGCAGACTGGTTAGTCGGGAGCGCCCACTGATTGCTGTCCAAAGACCAAAAAGGCGAACAGGCATTAATCATTGAATCCGCCCCGCAACGGCCCCGCGCGGCTGCTCTGCTCGCGCCCACTTTTCAGGTGGGGGCGCCCGGCGGGCGAGGGCACTAGCCCCGGGCTGCACATCCTGCGGGCGGATCCGGTGCGGATTGCTCGGCGTGGTGCTGCCTCCTAGCGCGGGAAATGCTGCGCCCTTGCGGCGGCGGTCAGTCCCTGAAAACCCAGGCTCCCCGGCTCGCTTCCTGCTTCCCAGGGGCTCTGCCCCACCGAGATCCACCAACTGGCCAGGATTACAGGGCTAAGAGAGAGCGCTCCGTGGTGACTTACTTATCACATGCTTCCTGATGGATCTTCAGATATATCTGCATATTAGGTAAAAAACTTCCTTATTCTTAATTTTACAATTTTTAAAAATAAGTTCATTATACATAGAATTGAAGTTTTCTTTGACCACCATCATCCTCGATCCTGTCCGTTTTCCACCTGCTACTGTTAACTGTCTCTAGGACAGTTAACACTTGTATCTAAATCTAAGTAGGTTCCAAGCAGCGAGTGCTGAGGGGTGGGCAGGTGGGCAACCTGTAAAGCTTATTATGGTAACTCTCCCACATAAGCAAATTGAGTCTCGGGGAATGTCACACTCCAATAGACCACGTCCCTGCGGAGAAGGTCCATGTTGAGGTGTTTTCACCCCTTCCTGAGTCGCATGCAAACACCAAGTATAGTTCTAAATTTGGAAAGCCAAATGCAGAAGCCTAGGGTACTGGTGGTGGTCTGCACAAAGGATGCCCTGAGTAAAGGTTGCCAAGCACTTTGAAATGTCCCCACAACCTAATGAGTGGTTGCAATCGTAGAGGGTCTTTATCACTAAAAGGAGGAAATGCAGCACAAGACTGGGCTCTCACCAAGTAAGCCCAAGTTTAAACCTCCCAGAACAAGCTGGAAGGCCGGTCTTTCATTAGTTTCAGTCCATTTGACCAACATTGTGAAGGGGGTGAGGGCACAATGGGGGGAGGCTTTCCCACTGGGAGGTGGGGGCTCTGACCACAGGTCAGTCTAGAGGGGCTGGGACTGGGAGTCCCAGTTCCAGTTCATCCCCAAGCCGGGCCAAGCCACACACGACTCTGTGAGACTGGCTCTGCGATAGCTCCAGAAAAAATGAAATGAGAAACAAAAATGGAGCGCTTCACTCAAAAATGTTGTAAGTGAAAGAAGCCAGACACAAAAGAGCACACGTTATATGATTCCATTTGTATGCAATGTCTAGAAAAGCAAATCCATAGGGACAGAAAGCAGATTAATGGTTGCCAAGGACTAGGCTGAAATGGACATGAGGAGTCTTATTGGGGTGATGAAAATGTTCTAAAACTGGATTATGGTGATGATATAATAACTTGGCAAGTTTACTAAAAAATCACTAAATTGTATACTTGAAATGGCTGAATCTTATGATATGTAAATTATACTTAAGTACAGTTTTAAGAAATCAGAGAGGTTCAACAAAACCAAAGCTATATCTCTGAGATAACCAACAGACAAGGCTGGTCAAAAAGATAAAAAGAGTTGCAGAAAGAAAAATATTCCCTAAGACAATGAAAATGAAAAAAGTGACAGAATATTAGGTACAGTAGAGATTTTGTTATCAGTATTTTAAACAATTTTATGTGAATACATTTTAATTTATGTGAAATGGGTAATCATGTAGAAGAAAATATAAATGATATAAACAAATGATATATAAATATGAGATATGACATATAAAAGACACAATTTCAATAAGAAATAAGCCTAAATAAGCTAATAACCAATAAAGAAATGAATCAAAAATCTAAAGTCTGCCCCCACTGAAAGACATCAGGTTATGTGGTTTTACAAATAATCTCTCCCTTCATATAAATACTTTAAGAAGATAGAGAAAAGGAAATATACTCATTTTTATGAGATGAGCTTTACTACAATTAGGTAGGAATAGTAAAAGAAAATTGTAGACTAATTTCACTTAGGAAATAGATGTGGGGGTGGGGAATACGAGCAAGATGAAACCAGAGGCTAATAAAAACATCATGACTAAGAAAGGTTTATCCAGAAATAAAAGAATGGTTCTATCTAGGAATAAAAACCATTAAAGTAAGACACTGGATTGACAAAGTAAGGAAGAAAATCACATACTCTTGATAGTCACAGAAAAAGCATTTGACTGTATTCTTAGGCTAGATTTCCCCAAAGATAAGAATCTGAATGCAAATAGTTTATTTGGGAGGTGATGCCAGGAGGCACGAGTAGGGAGTGGGAAGCTAAGACAGGAGACACTTGAAGCCAGTAAAGGGTGTACTTTGTAGATGATTACTGCTGTGGCCAACTGGGGCTTAATCCCACTGGGGGATTCTGGGGATCAGGATGATGCAACACACTTCAGACTCAGCCTATCTGACAGTCAAGGACACTGGGGAATTTTCCTCTAAACCTCATCTGTCCTTGGCCAAGGGCTGCTCCCTAGGGCAGCACTTCTAGCCTGCCCTGCTAGAGGGCCAAGAGGACACCGCTAAGTTGAGAGATGTCACGGGTCTTTGTACAGCTTCTGCTGTAACAATCCTTACACTTCTTTTTTTTTTTGTGGTACGTGGGCCTCTCACTGTTGCAGCCTCTCCCGTTGCGGAGCACAGGCTCCGGGCGCGCAGGCTCAGTGGCCATGGCTCACGGGCCCAGCCGCTCCGTGGCATGTGGGATCATCCCGGACCAGGGCACGACCCCATGTCCCCTGCATCGGCAGGCGGACTCTCATCCACTGTGCTACCAGGGAAGCCCCTTTACACTTCTTATTTCTTCTACTTTCCTATAGCATTTGCTAGAATCTTTAGCTTTATGTTAAACAGTAACCGTGAAAATAGGAATTCTTGTCTTGGTCCCATATTTGATGGAAAAGGGTTTAAAGTTTCTCCTTTGAGTATGATGTTTACCAAAGATTGTGGCAGAAGACCTTCACACAAAGTTCCTTGCTATACGTAATTTGCTAATAAGTTTTTCTCATAGCTGTAGAACTTTATCAAATGTTTCTTCTGCATTTATCATGAGTTTTCTCATCTAGCCTATAGACATGGTAAATTTCATTTATTGAAACATTCTTGCATTCCTGGAAAGTAGATATTTTATCTCCCTCTAGAGAGGCTAAGTAACGTTTCCAAGGTATGCTTCTTCGTAAGTCAGTCCCCATTCACATGCCTCACCCCAGGCAACCACTAATGTTTTCTGTCACCATATATTGGAAATATCTTTCCTAGTTAACCATATAAATGGAATCATACAGTAGTGCTCTTTTAAGCCTGGCTTTTCACTCAGCATATTTTTGAGATTCATCGTGTTGTTGTAGGTATTTGTGGTTCGTTCTTTCTAATTGCTGAGTAGTATATGGATATACCACAATTTGTTTATCCATTTAGCTGCTGATGGACATTTGAGTTGCCAGTCTTGTTATCATGAGTAAAGCTACTACGAACATTTGTTTACAAGGCTTTGTATGGATATATATTTTCATTTTCCTAGAGGCACCTAGGAGTGCAATTGCCGGATCACACGCTAAGTATATGGTTAACTTTTTAAGAGGCTGTCCAAGTATTTTACAAAGTGGTTCTATCACTTTACATTCCCACAAGTGATGTTGCTCCAATCACACTGATATCATCAGGTTTTAAAAACTCTAGCCATTCCAGTGACTACTAGTGGTATCTTACTCTAGGCTTTTGCCCTCAAGACATCTGCCAAATCCTAAACTGCAGAGCTTAGGGAAAGAGGTCACGAGACCAAACAGAAAGCCAACAGGCTCATAGATCAGAAAAGCTAAGCAGAGCCTAGATTGTGGTCTCCAAATACAATTTTCCATAAAATGATACTATGGCTCCTTGGAGAAGTCTTTCTAGATCTAAGACAGGAAATGTCTATCCTTACATCAACATCTGTGCCTCTGTCTTGAAACAAAATACAGATGGCAAATAGGCCCATGTAAACATGCTCAACTTCATTAGTCATCGGGGAAATGCAGATAAAAACCACTGTATCCATTTGAACAGGCTGTTACGCTGCAATAAGACCCTCAACGTCTTGGTGGCTTTAACACAACAAAGATGGTTTCTTACTGTATAGACAGCCACAAAGAATGTAGCATCTATCTTAGTGAGAAAAGAAGATGGATGATCTACCAAACTGTAACTTTTCTTGAGCATATCAAAGAACTGAGGTCACAAGGCAACCAAGGAAAGTGAATTCTCACAAAGAACAAGCCCCTGCAAGGAGAGAGAGGGCACACCAACCATTGGACCTTTGGCAGAACATGGCTGAAAACGGCAGCCACCGGACAGGTGGTGAAGAAAACTTTAACCAGAGTTTGAGCAGATCATTAGAGGCAAAGTTTGGGATACCACGTCAGTGTGGAATAGCTGGAGTTCCCAGACACAAGGGGCAATCACGCACACTGGCAAACTCCTTCCCACGGGTCGCCAATGGGAGCCTGTGAGAAAAACTGGGGGCAGGGCAGCAGACTGGAGACTGCCAGTTCTTGCTGATGCAGGAGTGAAGGAGGTGGTTGGTGCCTGCCAGGGGATGAGTATAAGGTCTCATCTACTTCCTTAGAAGTAGCAAAAGCAAAATTCTTCAAAGCAATAGCTTTCTGCTGCTGGGAGAGAGGAACCCCTCACTCTCAAGGCCCAGATAAAATCCACGGTGCTCACCCCCAGGACATGGAAAGATCCTCTGTCTTTTCGCGTAGTCACTGAGGAACTCAAGACTGATAGGGAACCATCATCTACTTTTTAAATTTATTTTTTATTGGTGTGACGTTGGTTTATAACATTAAATAAGTTTCACGTGTACAACATTATATTTCTACTCTGTGTACACCATGGCACCCTCAGAGCACCATCATCTTGAATGTTACTGCTACTATGGCATTGGAAAAGAGAGTTCTGACATTTTGGGAATTGTTACAGTAGGTAGCAGTACTCACCCTAATACGCTGGGAAAATGCAGTTAAATATTACACCATTTTTTTCTCCCTTCCCCTAGCAGCAATAGATCTTTCCCTACGTAGCTCCTGGTGAGTTCTGAGGGCACCACAGCTGGCCTCTTCATGTGACGTTATTTTTAGTGTTTTATACAGTCAAGATTCATTTAGATTTACTCACATATTTTCAATTTCTGGTACTCTTCATCCCTTCTTGAACTTCTGTGTTTCCATATGGAATTATTTTTCTGTGCCTTCTGAAGAATTCACTTCAGAAGTGAAGTGAATGAAGAAGAAGTGAAGAAGAAGTGAAGAATTCACTTATGGCTGTTAATTTTGTTTTTGGGTGTATGGATTTATTTTGTTAGCTCCCTCCTTCTGTCATAATTGTATTGCATTTAAATTTTATAATTTTAAACTCCCTATGACATTATTTTACCCCATGGTTGTTTACTTGCACTGACCCACGTATTTTTACTACTTTGTTGCTCTCTATTCCTTCTGATATCTCTATTCCTTCTGATATCTTGGATTTTCTGTGATCATTCTCTGACTACCATAAGTTGATCCTTTAGAATTTCTTTTGGGAGGGTCCGTTGGTGATCATTCTTAGTTGTTTGGTTGTTTGTTTGTTTTTGCCTGAATACAGCTTTATCTCATCCTAATTTTTTTTTTCACTATAGAAAATTTCAAACATATTCAAAGTAGAAAGAATAGTATAAGCTAGTACTCCTGTACACCCATCAGTCAGTTCATGTTTGAACAATCCTGTTATATGTATACCAACACCCACGGGCCTGGATTATTTTGAAGCGAATTCCAGGCATCTTACCATTTTATCTTTTTAAACCACCACCACATCCACTGTCATTCCTAATATTACATTCAATCAGTGTTCATAGTTCTCCATCATCTCATGCTTTTGTTGTTTGTTTCTGTGGGTTTTTACGTATACCATCTATATGAATTAGGATCCTCATAAGTCCATACACTGTAATTGGTTGATGTGATTCGAAAGAAATTTAACCATTAATCTAAAGATCCCTCTTCCATCTCTTTTTCTTTTCTTGTAAATGTTTATTGAAGAAGTGGAGTCATTTTCTTTTAGAGCTTTCCACAGTCTGGGTTTTGTTGATTGTGTCCCCGTAGTGTCATTTAACATGGACCTCTGCTGTCCTATTTCCCTGATTTATATTTTCTATAAATTGATCAAATTCAAGTTTGATTTTCCTCCTCATTCTTTTAAATGAAGGTGGAACTCACATAATATAAAATTACCTATTTTAAAGTGTACAGTTCAGTGGCATTTAGTACATCGAAAGTGTTGTTCAACCATCACCTCTGTCCAGTTTGAAACATTTTCATCACCCCAGTGGGAATCCTTGTATCCAGTAAGCAGTCACTTCCCATCACCCACTCCCCCAGCCCACAGCCCCTGGCAACGACTGATCTGCTTTCAGTCTCCATGGCTTTGCCTCTTCTGGATATTTAATATAAATGGAATCATACAATATGTGGCCTTCTGTGCCTGGCTCCTTTCACTTAACTATAAGGTTCATCTACATTGTAACACGTATCATTCTCTTTCATGGCTAAGTATTTCACTGTATGGATGTGCTACCATTTCATTTGTCCATTCATCAGTTGATGGACATTTGGGCTGTTTCCACCTTTTGCCTATTGTGAATAGTGCTGCTATAAACATTTTGTACAAGTATCTGAACACTTGTTTTCATTTCTTTTGGATATATATCTAGGAGTGGAAATGCTAGGTTATATGGTAATCTCATGTTTAACTTTAAGGAACTTCCCTTCAGTCTTGAAAGACGATTTTACTGAGTGTGTAATTTTAGCTTGGCTATGATTGTTTTTACACATTGAAATAGTATTACATTATGTTTTGGTTTCCATGTTGTGAAGAAGTTGATTGTTAAGTTTAATCATTAGTCCTTTGAAGATAATCTTTCTTCTCTGATTGCCTTTAAAATCTTTGTCTTTGGTATAATGCAGTTTCACTCTGATGTGTACATATATGTATTTCTTCTTATCTCAACTACTTAGGACTTCAGTCTTTTGAGAGGGAATATAGCATAGCTATTAAAAAGCAGTGATTATTGCCAGACTAGGTTCACACGCTGACTTCACTACTAATTAGCTTAGTGACTTTAGGAAAGATTACTTAACTTTTCTGAGCCTTTTTAAAAAACTTTTTATTGATACAATTCATGTACAATATTATACAAGTTACAGGCGTACAACATAGTGGTTCACAATTTTTAAAGGTTATAATCTATTTATAGTCATTATAAAATACTGGCTAGGGAATTCCCTGGCGGTCCCATGGTTAGGACTTTGCGCTTTCACTGCCAACGGTGCGGGTTCAATCCCTGGTCCAGGAACTAAGATCCCTCGTGCTATGGGAGCATGGCCAAAAAAACATATATATATATTGGCTATATTTGCTGTACAATATATCCCTGTTGTTTATTTATTTTATACATAATAGATTGTAACTTGAGCCTGTTTCTTAACCTGTAAAATAGGTACGATCATCTCCACCTCATAGGATTGTATGATTAATCTTTGGACTAAATGAGTTAATATATTAATACACTTACAACAGGGTAACATGTTACTATGTAACATGTAGTTATGTAACTGTTCACCTTGATAATGATGATGAGCACAGTCTGTGGGTGGGTGTCTTTCATGGGTTTTGGAAAATTCTCAACCATTTTTTTCTTTGGCTGCTCCGAGTGGCTTGTGGGATCTTATTTCCCCAACCAGGGCTTGAACCCGGGCCACGGCAGTGAAAGCACTGAGTCCTAACCACTGGACCCCACTGGATTCCCACAATTTTAATTTTTTTATTGACTGTTTCCTATGATGCTTTGACGTAGGAAGACCTTTATTACCAGAGCTTCTCTCTATCCAACATTCTAATTCTCAGGCAGAATTCTCTCTTCTACTTCAGGTTGCCAGAGTCTTCGGCTTAAAGGGCACCATAATGAAACTGAAGCAAGGATCGTTTCTGTGGTACCTCTATCTGGATAAACTATATTGCTTATTATCCGTGAGAAATGTGAAGGCTTTGGTGGAGTATTTTCACCTTCTTGATGTGCACCGCAAGAAAACCTTGAATGGTTAGTACTTTCAGAAATGCTTCCTCTGGGTCATTACCTGGTTTTTAGCGAATGTGCAGGAAAATTTATAGAACCAGAAACTATTTCATTAATGTATATATTATATCTTCTAAATGAAGCACAGAGAAAAATTGCCAACTGAGACTTGAAGGCTGTTCTGTGAGGAGGATAAAATTGCAGGCTCTGGGGTTAGGTCCTCCACCCATTATTCCTTGGTGATTTGGAGAACATCATCCTCTTTTAAGTCTCATTTTCCTCATCTGTAAGTGAGGCTTCTAATAATGGCGTCCATCTCACAGTTGGGAAAAAAAAAAGATAAATGAGATAATGCATGGAAAATGCTTAGCATGGTGCCTGGCACACTGTAAGGATTTAATAAATGTTCCTTATTATTACAACTATTCCTGGGGACTGAGCCCCACTCAGGCATTAACCCTCAAGACTCCCTTAGCAAGACTTCTCGTCTATCGAATGGGAGGTTTGAATCAGATGATCTGCGAGATCGCTTCTAATTCTTGGTAATTGTGAGTGACCAGAAAATGCTGATGATCTCGACCCTGCCTTTGAGTGCACAAACTAATAGAAGACCAATTAAAACACTTTAGGTTTTCTTTAAAAAATATTTATTTATTTATATATATTTTTGGCTGCATCGGGTCTTAGTTGTGGCAGGCGGGCACTTTCATTGCGGTGTGCAGGCTCTTCATTGCTGCATGTGGGCTTCTCTCTAGTTGTGGCGCGCAGGCTCAGTAGTTGTGGCGCACAGGCTTAGTTGCCCCACAGCATGTGGGATCTTAGTTCCCAGACCAGGGATCGAACCCGTGTCCCCTGCATTGGAAGGCGGATTCTTAACCACTGGACCACCAGGGAAGTCCCCTAGGTTTTTTTCGTTTGTCTGTTTTGTTTTCAGGACTGGGTATAAATAAGGTATCCGACTCATTGTGACCTGAGAGAGATGTCATTTATCAATAAGGAGTTTCTTCCATAAAGATATTTTAAAGAGTTCATTCAATCTTTATAAAATAATAAAAAGATACTTTAATTTTCTCATACTTTCATGCCTCCAGTTTACACACAGTATGTCACCAAATCTTCACAATAACCCAGTCCTAGATAAAGCAACTGTAGGACGCCTAGATGTAAACAGAAGATCTGGGACCAAAACCCAAAGCCCACACTCTTAGTCTCACCAGCATTTGCTGAGCAGAGTCTGATCTCCCTGGTAACTAAATCACTCCCTGGTAATGCCAAACCCAAGAGATAAAGTCATATTTGTGTCCTCTGGTCACCAAGGGACTGGATGGGAGAAGGCATAGCCTTGAGTTTTGCCTTCCAGGGAGATAGTGACTTAAAGCCTTGGAGACTTGAGTGGGCCAGAGCCAGCTGATTGAAAAACAGTATTTGTTTAGTAACTACTAAGTCTCACAATAAAACATTTCTCAAGGAGCAAACATCATGGTGTTTACACATGGTGTGTTGTTCCCAAGTGCTCGTACCTGGTTGGACTCATACCTGGTGGGACGTGGGGAAGGAACATCAAGAGGCCATCAGAAACCCCCAGATCATGACATTGTGACGACTGGTTTCACTGTGCACTTAGCCAGCTTCAGCCAGGACTCCAAACCACACAGATGTGCTTTACGGATTTAGTGGAGCCATGTCTTGTGCAGGAGGTAGTCTCTGTAATCAATGGGCAAGGAGAAATCACATGTAGACAAAGTTACACTTGAAAATCCCTGAAATCCCCTGGGTGATTTGTACATACAACCTGTACAGCCATATATCACTGTGTAAACGTATCACCATGTTTGTTTCTTCCATCTAACACTCCCTGAGACAGATGATTAGTGAGTGGAATTTCAGGCAAATACTTTCCCTGTCCTTTACAGTATTTTTTTCTCTAATTGTATATGACTGTATATGCATTAACTAATGTGCAAAAGATATGGCTTCACTGTGGAAAGAGCAAGGCTGTGGAGTCAGACGGACCACATCTGAATCCCAGCTCTGCCACTCAAAGTGTGGTCCACTGACCAGCAGCTGCCTCATTGCTTGGGAGCTTAAGAATGCAGACTCAGTCCCATGCCAGAGTTCCTAATCAGAACTGGTGTTTTTACAAGATCCTCAAGTGATTGGTATGCCTATTACAGCTCAAGAAGCCCTGAGATTAGTTACTACCTGAGGCTTATTGTAAAAGGCTGTGTAGGGTTGTCAGGGTTCAGTGACATGTGGCACTTAAAGTGCCCAGCGTCTAAGATGCTCAGTGATAGCTCTTTTCCCCCATCACTGAATGCATTTGCTTTATGTAACCATGAGGAAAAGTGATACTTTTACAGAAGAGGAATGATTTTAAAAATTTCTCGTTTTAATTCTCTCAAGTGAAAGGCCCAGGTGAAATGTCAGCTTTTCCAAGAGTGTATCATAGGCCCCCAGTGAGAATTAAACTCTTCCTTCTATGTACCAGGAGCACTTTGAGACTTTTATTGGTTACGTATACACATCTGTCTGCTCCGTCGAGCATGTAAGCTGGGCTCAGGAACCAAGCCCTATCCCCTATCTCCTTCTCCACAAGTCCAGGTACAGTGCTTTTCCACACAGCTCAAGGGCAAACTGAGGTTTGAGAAATTGTGGGAGGTATAGTGGCAAAGCCGGAAACAAAATATTATCATTACTATGGCCAGGTCAACAAGCTTCCAACATGACAACCATTTATGTGGTTCCCAGATGTTTAACATTTTGGAACCGTTTCAGAATAATCCATCTCATCTCCTTACCAACAGATGTGCTATTCTACCACTTCCTTCATCACGTGACTGACCTGAAACGGAACCAGATCACAATTGTGTTTAACATGCTGGACTGGAATGCTGTGGGCGAGATTGGTTTTGACCAGTTCTACATGCTGGTTTGCATACTGCTGGCACAGGAGGCAAGTAACGAGTCAGGCTCTGTGGAGCAGAGGGGGCACAGCTTGGCTGCTGCCACCATTTTGCTAAAGGTAGCACCGAATTAAGAGTGCATCAGAATTTTTCTTTTCACTTGAACCAGGAAGGAAAAAAATGGTGGGAGAACTACTTTTGGTACCTAAATGGCCCATCTATAACCTAGGAGTTCCCAAAGGTTATCCAGCCTCCCTCCCACATTGCCTTTATAAAGAACAAATCTCATCCTGTCACATCCCTCCTTGGCATGCCCTTCCTTGCCCCTTCTAGCTGGTGGGTCTTAAAATCATCACCAGTAATCCTAATTGCCTCTCTTCCTCAGTGATCCCTTTTCTCAGAGAACTTTCTGAAGGGGATGAATGATAAAGACAAGACACACTCTTCTTCGGGTTCCCACCTTACCTGGTACACACTCCTAGTGTGTATTTACCTCTTTCCCACTCCTTGAGGAAAGGCACCTTGTGTCAGCATTTTACTGCCAGTGCCACAATTTTCATAAGTAGATTTTCACTGAACATAAGGAAATACATTCTAGTGACTGGAGTTCTGTCTAGCAGAACCAATCACTACAGGTGGCGTAAGTCCCCCCTGAATGCAGATGATGAAGCAGGATCTGGTACATCGACCATAGAACCCTTTCAGCCCTGAGCTGCTATGATTCTGCCTTTTGCTTTTAGCTCTCTAGGAAATGGATTAGTGAATATATGAGTCTTGATGTCGCAAGTTTAGAAAGCAGCACCAACAACATGTTTCCGTATTTCTCTCAAAGCAGAACCATTTGGAAGAGCAATTTATTTTCCGCCATTCCCGGCCTGTTTTTGAGCTGCTTGACCTGGATGGGGAGCTGAAAATTGGCCCATCCAACTTCCACATGTACAACTTTCTCTTCAAAATTAAAAAACAGCAACTCAGAGACCTGTACCATGACTTTGACATCACAGGTGACTGTGTAAGTGCAGATCCCTAAAGTGTGGCCCGGCAGCCCCTCTGTACAAAGGTAGAGGACCCTGTCCTGCTACCTACACTGGAGACGGGGGAGGAAGAGGGTGGGAAAAACCTACTGGAGCGTGTCATGGCTCTGGGATCATAAAAAACTAAAGAGATATATAGGCCTGTGAGAGAGGACTGAATAACTAAGTGCTATGTCACAGAATGTGGATATAAAATTATAGAAGTTTGGAGAAGGAAATTTTGTTTAGAAGTTCAGTTGAAAGAAGGAAATATATCAATATGGCAGCAGTTGGTCTTAGGGGAAGGGTTTATAGATTTTAATAAGCAGAAAGGAAGAAATTCTTAGATGGGAACACATGAGCTAAATCCCCAGAGAAAACAACTGTGGAGAAGACAGTGGATCCTGCGTATTTAAAGAGGAAGTCCATGTTGACTAACAAGTGAGAGCTCAGGTTTACGGTTTAAAAAGATGGATCATACTCTGAAGAAGCTCAGATGGCAGCCTGACAGAGTCTGGACTTGATGTAGCAGAAGTAAGAAAGTGACCCTTGGTGACTTTAGAGTCTACAATAGACTCTCTGTTCCTGGCTCCTAGACTACAATTAGACTACAATTATGTCCTAATTACTGGGCCTCTTTAATAAAGTTTCCAAGGTTTTAAATGAGAAATGATTACAATCCTGCTGTCATCTGAAACAAAGTATCAAAGCCTTCCTGAAATAACTTTTCTTTTTGCCCCCCAACACAAGCGTCTTAATTACAAGGAATTTAAGCTGTTTACTATCTTCTCCATGAACAAATACCAGGAGAGTCAGAAAGCAGTGAAAGAGGAGAAAGCTGTGCCCGAAAAGAAGAAAGTGTCACAAGTTAATGTGAGCCAAAGAGAGAGTCTTCTTGGAATAAATCATTTTGAAAGTATAAGTAATTACAATTGTTAACATCTCTAAAAATAAATGTAGAACATCAAAGTAGATATCTTTAAATTGATTTTTACACATGCGGGGTTCAGATAAGCACTCCTCAATCAGCATATCCTAAACTTTAATAACCTTTAGACCTCACAAATGACTCACAGTTATGTAAGTGAAGTAAAAACTCTCTCTTTGTTGACATGTCCCAACTCTGCTGCTGCTTTTCAGATCAACTCTGTCCATTAGGTTCCTGTGTATCCAAATAATTACCAACTCTTACTGGAGCCAAGCAGTCGGAAGGTGGTGCTTTCCTAACATTTGTCACTAGTGGTCCAATACTTTCAGAATTCTAATTCTCCCACTCCTTAGGCTAAAACAAACTTCAAATTGGCAAATGGCGAAGTGCCTCCAACCGTAAGGGAAACTGACTTTTAAGGATATGGGGACTGTGTTCTTCCTAGAATTTAAATTACTCTTTGATGAGTTAAGTGCTTAAGCAACTATACCAAATCTACTAGGGTAAAATAATTATTACATGCCCTTGTATAATTCTATTTTTTTGTATAATTAATGCTTTGAATAATTTTTAAGTGTCTTTAGCATGGGATTTGTGAATCCTCCTTGACTACTGTGATGTTAATGATGATAACGACCACTAAGTAAGTGCTTGCAATGGGTCACGCAGGGGCTTTCGACGCATGAATTTATCCCCTAACCCTGCGAATTAAGTGTTATCCTCAATTTACAGATGAGGAAATTGAGGTGTCAAGATTAAGAACCTCGGGCTTCCCTGGCGGCGCAGTGGTTGAGAGTCCGCCTGCCGATGCAGGGGACACGGGTTCGTGCCCCGGTCCGGGAAGATCCCACATGCCGCTGAGCGGCTGGGCCCGTGAGCCATGGCCGCTGAGCCTGCGCGTCCGGAGCCTGTGCTCTGCAATGGGAGAGGCCACAACAGTGAGAGGCCCGCGTACCGCAAAAAAAAAGATTAAGAACCTTACCCAAGGTTCTTAATGACTCACTAGTGGCAGGACCAGAGTTCAAATCCAAGGTCAATTAGACGCTTGTACTGAGAACAAGTGATTTGAGTAACTCACTTCAGTCTTAGCAGATTCTGTTTAAGTTTTAAGCTGGCATTTCACTGGCTCAGAAACCCCTTCTACCTAATGCTAATTACCACATCTCCTTCTACCATAGATTTCTGAGGGACATGTTTGGTGATTAAAGAAATACAGCTCATTTACTACAAACCAAGCATTTCTTAAGGAAATAATATATGCAATATAACTGACCGTAAGGCATTCAGTGAGTTCCAGAGTACTTAATAATCAAAAATCACTTTGTCAATGTGCAACAGACAAGAATACTGCCTAAGACTGTCATTCATAAGTCACACGTAATAACTGAAATCATGTTAATTACTATGAACATTCTCTGTATTTACTCTAATAGTCATGAGATTTCGATAACACACTTACGAGTAATGCTTAGCAGCCAAAACTTTTGTCTTCCCCACAACGGTACTACAAAAACTAAATGGAGCTAGCGGGAATCCCCTGGCAGTCCAGTGGTTAGGACTCCATGCTTTTGCTGCTGAGGCCATGGGTTCAATCCCTGATCGGGGAACTAAGATCCCATAACACAAAGTAAAACCACATGACACAGGTTTCCACCTAGACTGTCAAAGATCAGTAAGTTGGTCAGGGACTTCCCTGGTGACGCAGTGGTTAAGAGTCCGCCTGCCAATGCAGGGGGCACGGGTTCGAGCCCTGGTCGAGGAGGATCCCACATGCCGCAGAGCAACTAAGCCCACGTGCCAGAACTACTGAGCCTGCGCTCTGGAGCCCGCAAGCCACAACTACTGAGCCTGAGTGCCACAACAGCTGGGCCTGCACGCCTAGAGCTGGTGCTCCACAACGAGAAGCCACCGCAATGAGAAGCCTGCACACCGCCACTAAGAGTAGCCCCCGCTCACCACAACTAGAGAAAGCCAGTGCGCAGCAACAAAGACCCAATGCAGCCAAAAATAAATAAATAAATAAATTTATGGGGAAAAAAAAGTTGGTCAGAACATAGGAAAATAAGAGCAGTCATATTGCTATAGTATTAAATTGGTTAAAATCTATTTGGAGGGCAATTCAGCATCTACTCCCTAAATGTATATACTGTTTGATATAGCAATGTACATAGACGTAAAGATGTAGCTATAGAAAAGGACATTTCACAGTAGCATGGTTTATAGTACCAAAAGACTAGAAACAGCCAGACTGACCTGTGGTACTCCAGACAATGGAATACTACTGCACCTGTAAGAGGAATGAAGCAGATCTAGCTCAACGTATATGGAACAATCTCTAAGACTAACCATTTTAGAGAAAAATCAAATGTATAGAATAGCATATGTTATTTATGGAAAAAACAGGGTAGGGCGGGTAAATATACTCACATACACTAAAACAGTGGTTCTCACATTGGGATCCCCAGACTAGTAGCAGCAGCATCACCTGAGAACTTTTAGAAATGCAAATTATTAGACCCCACTCAGACCTACTAACTCTGAACCTCTGGGGGAAGAGCACAGCAATCTGTGTTTTAATAAGCCTTCCAGGTAATTCTGATGCATGCTGAAGTTTGAGAACCACTGTGGCAGAGCATCTTTAAAGCTATCCAGAAAACTGGGAACAGCTGTTACCTCTGGGGAGAAGAAATGGGATAGGAAGAACAGGCATCTTCAGAGAGACTCTTCACTTCGGTATGTTTGGATTTTTTTCCCCATGTGTATGTATCACTTATTTTAAATAAAAATTAACAATCAAAGCCTACCACTTTGATCCAAAATGGATAAAGAAATGAGCTCAGTGCTTCTGAAAAACTGAATTATGGGTTTTGGTTTACAGCATGATTCTTAAAAGAAAAAAACAACAACCTATTTGAGACCAAGATTTCAATGCAGCAAATAAAGTATATCTATAAATGACTATGTATGGTTTGACATAGTAGAGCCTAAGTTTGGTAGTAATGAACTTGTTAGTTACTGAGCTGGGAGGTTTTAAAAAGGAGAAAAACCTTTTTAGAGGTTTTTTGTTTTTTTTTTTTATCAGAATGAAGCAGATTACCCTTATTGTGGAGAGTAGTAATAATTAAAAACCCAGAATAAAGGCAAAGACAAAGAGAAAAATTGAACTTTTTTTTTAAAAAAAGCACAAAAACCCTACATACTAAAATTGTACACATCAAGTATTGGTCCAATCTTATATCAATCTATTTACAATTAAACAGCACCATGGTTTTCTCATCTAGGTTAGTTAAATGCCCAGAAAATTGTTAATTCAAAGTACACGTTCCTTTAAAATAAAATAAACTATTAAGAGAGCTCCAATCCTCAACAAAAAAAACTACCAACTATAGATTATTATATCACCAAATTTACTTAAGAAAAATAGATTTGAACACTTTTTTTGTCCTCCAGTTGACAAACTTTGAGAGATGTTGCTGTTCAATGTGACACACAAATTAATAAGGAAACATTTTGATGACAGGGGCATTATATTGAAATACCCTCGCATATCTCCACCTCCATATATAAAAATACTCCTTTGGAATTAATGCTGCTGTTGCCTCTTGAATTTAGATTCAATTATCAGTAAACCTAAATTAAATGTAGCCACATCTTTAAAATGATTGCATGGAAAAGAGAAGCAGTTAAAGCTCTCAGAAACATGATATGTTACAATTATAGATATTATGTGCAATCAGGCTATAGGAAATTTAATAGTATTTTAAACATTACATTTAAACTAGTTTCATTTTGCCATTAAAATTAATAATGGTGCTTCACATCCAAAATACATGTGAAGGTTTGATTATTTCTCATTTGAGAACAAGGTAAGTGCCTTCTTGCCTCTACTTTTCCATCTCATGGATTCTCAGGGGTTCAGAAATCACTTGGTAGCCCCCTTCTCACTTATGGGGCCAAGCTTGAAAAGGCTCCAAATTAAATATAATCCTTGGCAGCTTTGTTCCAGTCCTAGTACAGAAGAGTCAGGTTATCTCACCAAATTTTTCAGTCCTCTAATATAATCTGCAGATGCTTCTTAATTTGCCTCTTTGCTAGGAAAGATGAGAGAGGAAAATTCTCATCCACCACAACTACAGGTAACAGTGAACTATGGAAAGCACTAAAGTATAAAGCAACGTATCAACATTTGGTCTCACTGTCGATGTTTAAGTGATGTCAGTAAATATTTCACTCTAGCAAATTATGAGTTGAAATTTTTTCTAAAAGATTGAAGACAGGCACAATTCTCCCAGGCACAGACAGAATGGGTTTTCCTTACACCCTTCCTGCAAATTGGGGGAGAAGAGATAATTACTTTATTATCCTACAGTAGGAACAGCTGTACTTGATTCCATGCATTCCCTGGGATTCCCCTGAATCCCTGGAATGATTCAAGTACATTCCCAGCTGTACTTGATTCCATGCATATCCATGCATTTGGGGGCACAGTTAGCTCTGAAAAGTTCTAAGCAGTGTAGGTAGATCAATGAAGGTTTTACATAGTAGTGTCCTTCTAAGCCTGGATATGAAACAGCTTCATTATACAGACATTTCAAAATACCTATGCAGCAAGAGGACAATAGACTTTTCAACTAAGTTATCAGCTGAAAGTCAGAGATCTGAATGCACTGACTCAATTATTGCCTAGTGTTCCAGAAAGGTGCCTGCCACCAACGTGCTGGAAGACACCAAAATTTAGTGTGAATGTAAACAAGGAGCTCAACATATGGGGATGGGGAAAGCAATATTGAAACACAATTTGCCAGTCTATACTCCTTTATGGCTAAATATCAATTGAGCAAGGAATTAAGACCAGAAAAGAAGAGAACCTCAAGTACTGCTCTTTTCAGTTTCCATTTTAAAAAGCTCAAATTTTATAACTGTTATTGATGATTTCTGGAAATTGTATTTATTTTTTAAGAATTTTATATTCACAGGTGCTTGGTGCTGTTCTGCATGGATGCAATGTTCTATTTACAGTCCAAATCATTTAAATACAGCCATTATACAGTTGTTGGGTATTTTAAAATAAATGGTTATCTATTTCTTAACTGCCTCTTGAATTAGAAACTGTAATTACATGAGTCTCAAAGGCTGGCTCTTTGTGTTTTATTAATTATTTTCGTTGGTCTCCATCACAGATGGAAGTTTTCACTGGTAATTCCTCAGAACTAAATCCATTCATAAGGAATTCAGAGCAGTGAAAATAAATTTCACGCCATAGAGTAGGAAATGATAACAACAACAATAAAAAGGAGCAGGAGGGATCTAGGGACAGCCAGCAGGACCAGTTCAGTTCTCAACTGGTGTTGGGTTTTGCAAAGGTTGGCTCATTATAACCTGTACAACATAGTCCTTTGGGATCTTCAGCTCTTCCAACTTCATTTTGTCGGTGAGAGGTCTGCCAGAAAAGAACCACCGCTGACTAGCCGGTTCCACTCCTTCTGCTGCATGTAGCCGCCTCTTCATGTGGTACACTGTGTCTGTGCTGCGGACCACAAGTTTGAGGTCCTTGCCGGTGGAAAGGCGCAAACGGAGCTGAGATTCATACCCCGAATTGGGTGGTGGCTCAGGAATATCCAGAGTCTCTATGTCGCTCTTTTCCTCTATCATGTTGATTGGTGGTGCCAAGCAGTAGACTGGAAGCTGATACCTATTCCCCAGTTCATCATAGCACTCTGTAAGTGCACCTTAAGAAAGAGAAGATATGAAAAAGAGTTTAATCTAAATGAATGCATTTTTCTTTACATCTTGCAAAATGCTCAAACATCTCATTGGCGTGCCACTGTAGAGAAAAAAATGTAAAATAAGGCCAATCTCTGTCAGTGATCATCAATAATTATTATCAAGACCCATGACCAGGGCTTCCCTGGTGGCGCAGTGGTTGAGAGTCCGCCTGCCGATGGAGGGGACGTGGGTTCGTGCCCCGGTCCGGGAAGATCCCATGTGCCGCGGAGCGGCTGGGCCCGTGAGCCATGGCCGCTGAGCCTGCGTGTCCGGAGCCTGTGCTCCGCAACGGGAGAGGCCACAACAGTGAGAGGCCCACGTACCGAAAAAAAAAAAAAAAGTAAAAGAAAGCACACAAAATTCCAATTTACTAATATTATCAATGCTTAGACCAAATTAATGGGAGATGCCAATTACATTGGGATATCTTTTTAGGAAATGAATCAGCTAACCTTAAAAAAAAAAAAAAGGCAAAAACCCCAGATCCCTAAGCTCAATTCTCCACAACACAGTGTTCCAGAGTGGTTCTCTTAGTGCCTAGACTTCCTAAGTTGAAGTACTCGGCCGGAAGTCCTCAGTCCAAAGAGATCACAAACTAGAGATGACAAGCTTACCAGATGCCATAGTCTCATGGCTTATGTATGGATCTCATTAGCACAACTACCACAGAAATGACTGAGGTGTTTTATTTAACCCAAATTAGTCAATCTGTTACAGAGAAGCTTTGAGTTAAAAAGGAAGAACAAAAGAGGCATGAGGTTTATAACTGGCTAGCTCAGGGGAGGGGGAAAAAAGTGTTTATGGTTTAAAAGAAGGTATTCATGGTTAATTTCTTTATAAAGTATAAACCATTGTAATTACCAGAGCTTCCCCTGGGGAACTTGAAAGCATACTTAATGGATGTTTTATTTTAAGGTTATTCATAATGTGTCTTTTGCTCAAACTGGAACATTTAATGTCAGCTGATTATCAATTTGGATAAAAACCAAAAATATCTACCATATTCAGAACACTCATACACAGGCTAATGAATATGGGGCGTGGACACTGAGAAATGGTTACCAATGAACAAATGACTTAATAAACTGATCTCCATCAATAGGCTGAAAATCCAAAGCATCCCAAATGATGGTGACTGGAACAGTCACCAATCCACCAAGGGTTGAACTGGGCCTGCTTTCTAAGTTACATAAGATGGGCTGGGGTGAGAACTCAGGCACCAAGCATTAATACACGCGAATCTCCCCTTTCCTCTGTATTTAAAAATAATGTTCAGCCTCTGTGTTATTCACTAATCTGAACACTGCTATGACTGTAGAAATAGATATGCTTCAAGCCCAGTTGTGATCACCAGCAATTCCCTACACTAGTAACCATCATACTGCAGTATAAATACTATTTACAAATAGTCAGTTGTGCAAACTTCACTGTTTATATACTTGATATAGCCTTGTCCTAAGGCAAAGAAACCTCAGTGCCTTTCAGGTGGGCTGACCATTAGGAAAACTAGCAAAGAGAAGGTGGAGAGTTCACTACAGACTCATCATCTCTCTCAGGAAAATACCTTCAGATATATATCCCATTGATACTGGGGCGTCAGTAATGTCAGCCTGATAGGAACAAGAACATATATATTTACATAACTGTTTTGCTAGAAAAACATTCTCTAAGAGAGGCACCATTCTAAATCATTACCTTTGGAATCAGGAGACCAAGATGATATTCCCAGCCTTGTTATTAACTAGGTGTACAACCTCGAGCAATGTTCTTTAACCTGTAATACTTCTCTCAATTAGCAAAATGAGGCAGGATAAAAAAGACCTCTAACGTGATTTCCAGGTTTGCACATGCTGCTTCATCTTCATGCACCACAAGAGATAGAAAATAAAAGTGCAAACCAAAGCTGTCAAACTACAGGCAGAACAATGTCTTGACCGAAAGACAGCCTATATTTTTAGCCTCCCTAGAAACCAGGACGAGAGGTGCCACGGCAGCCTCTAGCGCAGTGCTGAAACAGTAGTGCATGCCAAGCTTAAAACAAATGTACAGTCTAACAGGCACTCTGGCTCTTCCTAGAGCTGAATACTCACTCTTTCATCACAATAGAAAGCTGAGTCTTTCCCCTTCTGCCCTTCAGCCCAGCAAGTCAGGGGTTCAGTTTTCAGACTCAAATGGGTGAGAATAAAAACTCCATTGAAGAGGTACAGCTGAAGATGGCATATCTTCTTATTCTAGCTCAGGCAGCCTCCCATCTACGAGGCTGGAAATCAGCTATCCAGACTCTGTTGCTTAGAAGCTCCCATATTCCAATATTTTGGGGAAAGGTAACTTGCAACTTATTTAACATGAAGTTTCCTGGTTTATTCCTTTCCTCACTCCTACCAGTCAAACTATACTGTAATCTGAGTTATAAATATGCTCTAGTTTTAGATTAAACAAAGAACTAAATAGGGGAAGAATTCAGGCCATGAAGTCAAACATCATTTAATTACATTTTTAGGCTGCAGTTTTATGGGTTACCCTATCCCCAAATTAAATATCTGGGATCATAAAGTATCAATAAAAATAATCAATATAGCCCAGAGCTGAGTATTACCCCAAAATTACCTATTCAGAGCAAAATGACTCCTCTGCAGGCTCAAACTCTTTTGAATAATATACTCCTAAATCTTCCACCACTCTATGGCCCCATATCTCTTTATTAAAGAAAAAACTGCTCTGCTAATAGGGTCTCTAATCACACAATCTCTTTAGGACTTCATAAAGATCACTAGAAAACAATTCTCGCGTTCCAGAGTTGCTGCATGAACACTTACTAAACACCTAGAAGTGTGTAGGATATGTCACTGGCACTAAGTAGAGAAGGTTACAAGAGAGCCAAGACTGTCCTTGACCCCCAGGAGCTTATAATCAAGGTGAGCAGACACAGCATACCGACCAAAGATTTAAATACAAATTGACACTGAAAATCAAACATAGGAGCTGAGATATCACACAATAGAAATGTGACTAGAGTTGGTAGAGCCAAGAAGGAAAAATTCTGTAGAAATAGTGTGTTCTGGGCATGACACAGAATACAAATGTAGGGCATCCCAAGAAATACGAATGATATGGAAACAAGAATTAGTACAAGAGGGACTTCCCTGGTAGTGCAGTGGTTAAGACTCCACGCTCCCAATGCAGGGGGCCCGGTTCAATCCCTGGCCAGGGAACTAGATCCCACATGCTGCAACTAAGAGTTTGCATGCCACAACTGAGGAGCCCTCGAGCCACAACTAAGGAGCCCGCTTGCCCCAACTAAGGAACCCGCTTGCTGCAACTAAGACCCAGTGCAACCAAATAAATAAATATTTTTTTTAAAAGAAGAATTAGTACAAGATAAGTAGGGGATAACAAGTGGCTCTGCTGAGGTGGAATACACAATCAATGGTATGAAATTACTAAACAGAGAGCAATAGTGAAAACCTGATAGGAGGGTTCAGGAGTTTAGACTTAATACCCTAGGAAATTTCTAGAGGAGGCTAGTATAGGTCCATGTGGCTAATATAGGTCCATGAGTCATTCATCCAACAAATATTGAGTGCCTACTATATGCCAAGCAATGTTTCAGGTGCTAGGGTTATGCTAGTGAAGAAGACAAAGCCTAAAGATTATTTTATTATTTGCATGAAGGGAGAGTGACTGACTGGAATCAGGGGGCCCTGCTAAAATGACTGGCTGACTAACAATGCAAAGAAATGGATCTGAGAGAACTGGTGGTAAGGGGCGAGACCTAATGATAGGTTAGGAAAGGAATCACCTAACCAGGAAATAAGAGTGACAGAGAATTTAGGGTTACAAGATTCTCTGCTTGGATTCTTTCTTTGTTTTTAATTTACTTATTTATGTATTTATTTTTGGCTGCGTTGGGTCTTCGTTGCTGCGCGCGGGCTTTGTCTAGTTGTGGCAAGCGGAGGCTACTCTTCGTTGCGGTGCACAGGCTTCTCATTGCGGTGGCTTCTCTTGTTGCGGAGCACAGGCTCTAGGCGTGCAGGCTTCAGCAGTTGTGGCACACAGTCTCAGCAGTTGTGGCTTGCAGGCTCTAGAGCGCTGGCTCAGTAGTTGTGACACACGGGCTTAGCTGTCTGCTGCATGTGGGGTCTTCCTGGACCAGGGATCGAACCCATGTCCCCTGCACTGGCAGGCAGATTCTCAACCACTGCGCCACCAGGGAAGCCCTCTGCTTGGATTCTTAACTGCTTCAGGTTCAGGGAGATACTTCAATTGAGTTATCTGAAGGTAACTGAAGAAGCATATTGGGAAAAGGGTAAAAGCAGTCTGTAGCGTAATAAGTTTAAACATAAAAGCAAACACTTAAGGGGGCTTACTAGCTCTGTCTAAGCACTTTACATACATTAACACTTAATCCTCACAACAGCCCTCTAAGGTAAGTCTATCATACTCATTTTACAAATGGGAAAACTGAAGAAGAGAGAGGTAGCTTGCCCAGGGTCAGAGATAAGTAACACAGTAAAATAATCTGATTCCTGAAGAAGTCAATGTGTAACATAGGGATAAGGCTATAGGGCTTGTGACAGCTCTACGAGACTCCCAGGTTAATGATATGGTTAAGGAGAGGAAGAAATATGCTTGGAAAAAGGCAGAGGACAAACACCAGAGGGATGAAGAACCAAATGTGAATCACAAGGAGCAAGAAACCAACACTCCAAATGCAGCCCAACAATACGTTTGCCAGTGATGTTAGTGACAGGTCAAAGAAGCATCTGGAAGATGAGGCAAAAGAAAGTGTTGACTAAGAAGTTTCAGTGCTGCGAAGCCACCACATGTAGTGACAAAATGGACCTATTACTATCACTGTCTCATCTTTGATATTTGAGAGCAATGTGTAAAAA
Source organism: Neophocaena asiaeorientalis asiaeorientalis (assembly GCF_003031525.2). NCBI lineage: Eukaryota > Metazoa > Chordata > Mammalia > Artiodactyla > Phocoenidae > Neophocaena > Neophocaena asiaeorientalis. Next base: position 3,171,631 of record NW_020173979.1, on the reverse strand, counting down.
ACAGGGCATGGTTAGAAGAGAGCTTTGCTTAAAGAAACACTATTTAAACACAGAGGGAAGGAACCACTCTAAAAGTTGATAACATAAGGATTTTTTTACGTTTCCAAAAATCACTCCTAGCTATGTTTGCATATGCAATTTACAAAGGGCTTTTAATCATCACCCACTGGCCACTGACGGTGCAGTTCATCTAATAATTCTTCACTAGCTCTAAAGACATTCTAGCCAGGCTTGCTTAGATTGTTCACCTAAGTACTTGTCTTTTTTTCCCCTTCTCCTCAAAAACCCATTATAGGCCTCACTCAAGTCCTAGCAGAGACAGATGGCCACCGGGATAAATGACTGCCAGGCCACGGCTTCCGCAGGTCAGGAAGCCCTGAAAGCTCCCCAGGGTAGGAAGAAAGCTGCCAAGACTACCTTCTGTTCTGATTTCATACATAATTTTTTTTTTTTTTTTTTTTGGTGGTACGCGGGCCTCTCACTGCTGTGGCCTCTCCCGTTGCGGAGCACAGGCTCCGGACGTGCAGGCTCAGCGGCCATGTCTCACAGGCCTAGCTGCTCCGCGGCATGTGGGATCTTCCCGGACTGGGACACGAACCCATGTCCCCTGCATCAGCAGGCGGACTCTCAACCACTGCGCCACCAGGGAAGCCCCATACGTAATTTTTTGAAGTTGTTTTTATTTATCTTCTATCTAGATGACTGGCTCAGATGTTCTATTTTCCTTGGTCAACACTTTTCTATGGCTGTTTTTAATTAGGCTTCAAAATATTTCACAAGAAACTTACAAAGACTAAATTATATACCAAATAATAAAAATAGCTTTACTACATGCCAGAACGTCTAACACTTTACTCTTTCTCAAGTAGCTTTCAGGTTAAAAAGAAAGACGTCTTTTTAAGCATTCGAAGGCCTCACTGGTTTTCCCTCTATGTTCACTCCTGCAAGACTGCAGCTCAGTCTTAAAATTTTTACCACGTGAGACTTGCAGAGCTACATGAACAAATCTGCAAAAGTTAAAAATAAATTTTTATGTAAGGAAACTTTTGAGGATATTAAAATGTTACCTTGATTGTAGTGATGGTTTCATGGGTGTTTACATGTCAAAGCTAACCAAACTGCACACTTTAAATATGTGCTGTTTACTGTTCTTCAATATACCTCAACAGAGTTGAAAACATTTAATATTTAAAACATACTAGCAATCTGATGTAGAAAACAGTCCTCCCAAAATTAATTAAGAAATTAGGAAAGCAATATCCTAGAACTGCAAGGCTTTTGTCACATTGGGGGTTTCTTCCAAGGATGAGAAAAGACGTCTTTATTCTCGACTTCACTTTTCTAACTGATCCAGAAGGCGTGAACTCTTCATAAAACATGACTTCCTAAGACAACAGAAGACCTAAACACATAAGTGAGTTGGACACAGCTAAAAAAGAAAAGAACACTGAAATAACAGAAAGAATGGGAAGGAAAGAAAGAGTGGGTTAGACCTATGATTCAGGCAGCCCACTGTTGAGCCTGACAGAGGAAAAGAAGACTGGAGAAGCAGTAAATGTGATAGAAGGAACAGTGGCTTTGGAGCCATCACACCCAAATTTTAATTTGAATCCTAATCTTGGACATATTCAGTCTGTTTCCTCAAGGACTATACTATCTACCTCACAAAGTAGTTGTAAGGATTAAATAATAAAACACATGCAAAATTGACTAGTACATATAATGTCAGTTCCCTTCTCATACAAGTTTTAAATCTCAGAACCAGACTTACGGAGAAGAGCTCACCAATAGCAATATCACAAAGGATCAAAGTTTCATAATGTTTGAGCCCACTGCTTTACGCTTCATGGGGTCCTTTACAAACCTCACAATAATGTCAAAAGGGCCATCGAAATTACCCTTCATCCAGGTGTTATGAGCCGTCTTTCAGGACTAACTAATTACAGGCTCTCTCATGCAAACACTTTGCTGGGAATTATATTAAGCTTATGTCTGATAGTCAGGCTTTAGGAGAAGCAGGTTCAGTTGTCTCATTCCACCAAATTAGCTATTAAGACTGGGATTCAGAAGTACCAAGTCTATCATCTCTCCTAGCAAGCACGGGTGAAAAGTGGCCTAGTTTGGATGTATTACCAAAGTCTTACGATGGTTAGACCATGATTAAGAGCTTGTGTAACATTTGGCCACATTTCTAACGGGACACTGATCTTTAATTCCAACTCTTTAAAAGGAACAGAGGAACAGACCAGCAGCACTCAGGCACTGGTTTATTTGGCTGACCTGGCTTTACAGAAGTGGAAGTCGGTGCAGTACACTTCCTGGGACCACATCAGAAACCCTGCTTTCCATCCACCCCCACCACCCAGAATGGCAAAGAAAGGAGGTCTTCTTCAGAGACAAGCCTACTGACTCAGGGACAAACTCCCACCTCAGCTATTTTAGGCCCTTTGCTGCTCTACCTGAAGAAAAAGGGTGACAGCAGCCGAGGAGTGGATAAAGCTACACTGTGTAACTCCAAATCATTTTTGTTTCGTTGAGGATAGAGAGGAAAAGGATATAACATTTAATTGATGATTAGTCAGTCATCAGATCCTTTATTAAGGCCCCATTTCATTTCTAAACACAAGTCTGGTAAAAATCCTCTGTCTCTCATGTATGTACAATTTTCATGCTTTCGTTCTTAAGCTTTATGTTCATAAATTAAGTTTATTAAATGACAAATTCTTATAGGGACCTTTAAAGGAATCAGAATTCATGGCTTGCTTTTTTTTTTTTTTTTTAATTTATTTTATTTATTTATTTTTGGCTGCGTTGGGTCTTCGTTGCTGTGTGCGGGCTTTCTCTAGTTGTGGTGAGCGGGGGCTTCTCTTGTTGCAGAGCACAGGCTCTAAGCACCCGGGCTTCAGTAGTTGTGGCTCGCAGGCTCTAGAGCGTAGGCTCAGTAGTTGTGGCGCGCGGACTTAGCTGCTCCGCAGCATGTGGGATCTTCCCAGACCAGGGCTCAAAGCCATGTCCCCTGCACTGGCAGGCAGATTCTTAACCACTGCACCACCAGGGAAGCCCCATGGCTTGCTTCTGAATGGGCGTCTAACACACTTAAAGGAAAGAGAAACAAGGCCTACACATATGCATCTCCTATCTGTCCATGTCTGAGAGAATTCACTTGTTTCTCTTTAGTATTAATAGAAGTATATCATTTTAAAGTATTCTAGGGACTTCCCTGGTGGCGCAGTGGTTAAGAATCCGCCTGCCAATGCAGGGGACACGGGTTCCAGCCCTGGTCCAGGAAGATCCCACATGCCATGGAGCAACTAAGCGCATGCACCACAACTACTGAGCCTGCGCTCTAGAGCCTGCAAGCCACAACTGCTGAAGCCTGTGCACCTAGAGCCCGTGCTCCACAACAAGAGAAGCCACCGCAATGAGAAGCACGCACACCGCAACAAAGAGTAGCACCGGCTCACTGCAACTAGAGATAGCCTGCAAGTAGCAGCGAAGACCCAATGTAGCCAAAGATAAACAAATAAAATAAATAAATTTATAAAAAAACAAAGTATTCTATATAGTGTGGGAGAGAACTAAAATGGTACACATGGAATTAACATTGAAAATTACTCATGTAGTAACTTTACAGAAAACACAGATGAAATGTCCTGACCCTGTAACTTAGTTGCTTTAGTTACCGTTAGATCTAGGACTTGAGTTCAAAACCCAATTTCATGACTTCTACCTCGGAAAAATAATGTAACTTCCCTGTGCTTCAGTTTTCTCATCTGTTTAAAATGTGGACTGTTGTAGGTGATTATCACAGGCATGAGAATTAAATAACATCAATTCAAAACATGAACTGATAGTATTCTATTATTTCTGAGTCTCAGACCAGGAGTTCTTTTCATCATGTTGGCTTCCTATACACAGAAATGCTCTATTTATGCTATTTATAAGTGCCTTAGTTTTAAACAACTTAAACTGCATTATACATAATTTAATTTATTCACATTTGATATATTCTGAGACAAGAAAGACCAGGAAAAAGAAAAAAAAATTCTGGGCAACTCCTTTCTCACCTGTATTTTGAAGGTGACTAAAAAATAAAAGTTTTTCAAGAATTACTATTTTCTATCTCACATATCCTGAAGAATGAGAAAGGACAAAAGAAAATGGCCTTCAAAAGTCCAACTGAGGGCTTCCCTGGTGGCACAGTGGTTGAAAGTCCGCCTGCCGATGCAGGGGACGTGGGTTCGTGCCCCGGTCCGGGAAGATCCCACATGCCGCGGAGTGGCTGGACCCATGAGCTGTGGCCGCTGAGCCTGCGCGTCCGGAGCCTGTGCTCCACAACGGGAGAGGCCACAACAGTGAGAGGCCCGCGTACCGCAAAAAAAAAAAAAAAAAAAAAAAAGTCCAACTGAATGGGTAATAGCGAGCAGCTACTCCTCCTATACAGGGAAGATTAAGAAGGGAGCTTTTACACGTGAATTGCAAGGAGATGGAAAACACATTAATTGTAGATGCTAAAGAAATAAACAACAACCTTTCTAGAAAATTGGAAGGTAGGGAAAGGAGTAGGCAATTTTAAAAATCTTTTTAAATCTTCTGAATAATAATTTTAAAAAAGCATTAAATCCTCCTCTTTACCAGATAAACAGATACTGTTTCTGAAAGAGCTCTCACCGAAAATATCTGAATAGCCACTATGAACCAGACTCTGTGAAATATGAAAATAAAAACCACCTTCTTTTCCCCATGTTTATGCTAATTTGGGCATGCCATTTAATCTATAAGCTGGTTTCACAGGCAAAACACTGTATTTAGGAATGTTTTTAGGAATTTCAGGTAGTGACAAAATAGCACTCAATTAGAAAAAGGAAATAAACTCTTTAAGAAATTTAAGACCATGAGTAAAAAATGCTGTGTTAATAATGAAAACTAAAGCTCTTCTAGGACGGGGAGGCTGTGGGAAAGAAGTAGCAGACATTAGAATCACGGAGGGAGCTTTTTCCACAATACTACACTATTACACATGTCCGTATCATCCTCTACCTGAGTCATAATTTCCGAAGTGAAAATATACATTCATATGTAAAATCCCCAGGTAGTTATGACACCAACTTCCCTCTTAAAAATCCCTACTGCCATTTGAGAATAACAAACTAAAGACTTCTCACAGATATCAATGGAGGGAGATAATTAAAGAGCACAGAATTATTTTGTGCTTGGACAGGCAGGAATATAATAAATATAACCTGCTGACTGAACACATTAATTATCAAGGGAACCACTATAAGAGAAAGAAAAGAAAGAGAAAATATGGGGAAAAGAGTTTTTTGTTGTTTCCTTGAAACAACAGAAAAGGTAACTATCATCACAAGAAAAAAGGCCATTGACAAATACATAATTTTTATGCATAAAACACTGACACTAAATACAATTTAAATCAAAAAGGGCATAATCCTTGCTTACTTTGAGCATACGATCTAAAATAACAGACAACACAGATACAAACAACATTTACAAAGACATTTTCATATGGTTTTCAAGGTTTAAAGAACTTTATATATAAAGTTAAATATATATAATATTTATCCTGGGAAGATAATATGAATAAGGTTGAGATAACAAAAAGATTATGGGAAGAGAAGAGAGGATGAGATGAAAACAAAAAAGGAGATTTTTGGAAGAAAACTTAGAAAGGAGTGTATATCCTAGGATCTCTTCAGGCTGTCAATCTATGATTAGTTCAGCAATCTTATGGGTAATACTGACAGATGGAGATGAAGGGGATGGGCATGGATCAGGTGTGAGATGATGCTAAACTAACAATGTCCTCACTGCTAGGTGTCTAATTAATAAATCTACTACTAAAAATAAATTTAAAAAATAAAAAATAAATCTACTACTGGGCTTCCCTGGTGGCACAGTGGTTAAGGATCTGCCTGCCAAGGCAGGGGACACGGGTTCGAGCCCTGCTCTGGGAAGATCCCACATGCCGCGGAGCAGCTAAGCCCATGCGCCACAACTACTGAACTCGCGCTGTAGAGCCCACAAGCCACAACTGCTGAAGCCTGGGTGCCTAGAGCCCATGCTCTGCAACAAGAGAAGCCACCGCAATGAGAAGTCCGCTCACCACAACTAGAGAAAGCCCGCACATGGCAACAAGGGCCAAACACAGCCAAAAATAAATAAATAAAATAAAAATTTAAAATAAATCTGCCACTATTGTTGCTATTGAATCAACATAACCTCAAAATTCCATTAGGCATATGCCCAAAAGAAGGGTATCCTAAAAGCCAAAGAAAGATGTTACCGGTAGACAGTACATCCAGAAAATGACTGAAATCTATAATTTAGGTGCAAGGAATTTACTTGTTAATGTCAGAGTTCAAGAAATACAATCCTTGAGAGGGCAGACAGCAGAGGCAAGAAGAACTACAATCCTGCAGCCTGTGGAGCAAAAACCACATTCACAAAAAGACAGACCAGATGAAAAGGCAGAGGGCTATGCACCAGATGAAGGAACAAGATAAAACCCCAGAAAAACAACTAAATGAAGTGGAGATAGGCAACCTTCCAGAAAAAGAATTCAGAATAATGATAGTGAAGATGATCCAGGACCTCGGAAAAAGAATGGAGGCAAAGATCGAGAAGATGCAAGCAATGTTTAACAAAGACCTAGAAGAATTAAAGAACAAACGAACAGATGTACAATACAATAACTGAAATGAAAAATATACTAGAAGGAATCAATAGCAGAATAACTGAGGCAGAAAAACGGATAAGTGACCTGGAAGACAGAATGGTGGAATTCACTGCTGTGGAACAGAATAAAGAAAAAAGAATGAAAAGAAATGAAGACAGCCTAAGAAACCTCTGCGACAACATTAAACATAAAAACATTCGCATTATACGGGTCCCAGAAGGAGAAGAGAGAAAGAAAGGACCCTCACACCAGTCAGAATGGGCATCATCAGAAAATCTACAAACAACAAATGCTGGAGAGGGTGTGGAGAACAGGGAACCCTCTTGCACTGTTGGTAGGAAGGTAAATTGATACAGCCACTATGGAAAACAGTATGGAGGGTCCTTAAAAAGCTAAAAGTAGAATTACCATATGACCCAGGAATCCCACTACTGGGCATATATCCAGAGAAAACCATAATTCAAAAAGACACATGCACCCCAATGTTCACTGCAGCACTATTTACAATAGCCAGGTCATGGAAGCAACCTAAATGCCCATCGACAGAGGAATGGATAAAGAAGATGTGGTACATGTATACAATGGAATATTACTCAGCCATAAAAAGGAACGAAATTGGGTCATTTGTAGAGACGTGGATGGATCTAGAGACGGTCATACAGAGTGAAGTTAAGTCAGAAAGAGAAAAATAAATATCGTATATTAACGCATATATGTGGAACCTAGAAAAATGGTACAGATGAACCGGTTTGCAGGGCAGAAATTAAGACACAGATGTAGAGAACAGACGTATGGACACCAAGGGGGGAAAGTGGTGGGTGGGCGGTGGTGGTGGTGGTGGGATGAACTGGGAGATTGGGATTGACATGTATACACTAATATGTATAAAATGGATTAACTAATGAGAACCTGCTGTATAAAAAAATAAATAAAATTTAAAAAAAAGATACAATCATCAGCACTACTATTTATTAAGTGTTTTTTGGACTATGGTAAGCAATTTACATGTTTTATAATCACATTTAATCAATACGACCACCCTACAATGTAGGTACTTACAATCCATATTTTACAGATGAGAGAAATGAAGCTTACAGAAAAGAAGCAATTTGCCCAAAGGCACATAGCTATAAGTAATACAGTAGAGGCAGGAAGTAAGGCTAGGTCTGATACCAAAGCCTGAGCTAAACAAGAGCTAAAGCCTATGCAATATTTTAAACTCAAAATATGAAGTACTTTGGGATGGTTAGGGTTTAATACAACAAAATGTATCCAAAGTAAAATTTCAATTAAGTAATTACACCTAAAAGATGGAAGGGATTTCACCAATACCAGTGAGGTGTAGGTAAAAACATGTAACTAAATAGCTAAGTTATAAACTAATGGTGAGTTAGAGTACCTGACGAAATATAATTCAAAAGTCCACCCAAGAAACATTATTGATAAGTTTCAGATATGAACAAGGGAAATCAATCAAGGGTACCAATGACAATAATATTAATACACATAAAGTTATTACAGAGCTTTCAAAGAGGAAAGCTTGAGGAAAGTCAATTTGACTCTTTCACGCTAAAGCAGAAAATATTCCTTAAACATAGAGGGGACGAGTTGAGGCTCATCCAATATTCTCAAATTTCCAAGAATAATTCTCCCCAGTCTGTTGGTTGGTGGGGCTGCCAGGATCATTACTTTGCGGTTCACACAGATAAACAGAAATGAGGGACTTGAGTTTTTAGAGATCTGAGCCCGTTTCTAATAGGATATGTATAGGTCCCTACCTTAAATGTAACAGAGCTGTTATGCCTCCATGAACTTGTAAACAAGGCCATAATTAACAGAACAAAATTAGATTTTCCCATAGGTAACTATGACAGGTACAAAGTAAGGAAGTCAAAGTTCCAAGGTTCTGGGCCTTGGGCTCCTAAATCACAGATAAACACCACCCCCACCCCACTCGCAGGCCTGTACAGATACCAATATATTCTGCTTTTAAAATATAGGATGTAAGCAGTAAAAAGAGATGGATGATAAAACTAACTGTAAAGGAAGGCCCTTCCCTTTATATTATATAAAGGTAGTATTTGAAGACAAATTATAGAACTAAGAAAGGTAATGGAACAAGGTGATATCCACTCCAGTCATGTAAGAAGTAAAGAATTCAGAGACTATCCATGAAAATAGGGACTAAAGAGTCATACTAAAACTGCATTCTATTATAAATTTTTCAAATGTAGGACGGATTATTTTTACACCTGCGTAGAAAAAGTGATCTATATATAGTGATCTATATATATAGGGTGCTCAATGTTATTAACCCAAGCCCATCCTAATAAGGTTTTATTACTAAAGAACAGAACAGCTATGGAATATATATTTTTAAAAGTTTCTTGGAAGCACAATTAATTCGGGAAATTAATGGAGATTTGGAACACTGGAAAGGATACTAAGTTAAATACCTTTTATTTGACAAAGAGTCAAAGCCGATGATTAAACAGTGAAAAGCACTGTTCCTCTGAAAATGTAGACAAAGTAAGATACTGAACGATACTTGTGTTTCTCTTCAGATCATATGAATCTTTCACCTTTTACTAAAAATTCCCATGGGGGGGAAAAAGAAAGGAAAGAAGAAAAGAAAAAAAAGGAAGATACTGCAAACAAAACAATGAGAGTATAATAATAAATAGAAAACTATTCAACGAAATATAGGATTATATCGGGCCTAAAGAGACAACTTAGAAAAATATTAACTTGAAAAACTGAAAAGTCAATTTATAAATATAGTAATCAACAGAACAAGAATATAATATACTGTAAAATTAACATTTGAATCTTAGTATAGCATGAAACTTTTTTGTTTCTAATCAAGGAGACTAAACATGAGGATATGCATGCATCCAGCATACATGTGTCCCTGGAAACATTCAAAGCTTATGGTGGTCGTTAGAGTCACATTCCTAAGCAAAGGAGAGAGGTTTCTAATAAAGCTCAGGGATACAGTCATAGAAAACTGTCCTTAAGAACATGTGAGACTCACTTCTAAGTTTAGGTTTGCTCATTATGTTAAAAACAGACTTAATGAGAAAGGATAATGACTAAAGGTGTGTCCACTGAGTCTCCATGGCTTCTGAGATCTAAACTTGAGACTATCTCTCTAGTGCTAGCAGGAAACCAGTGAACTAGAAGCTCTAGAAGATTGGGGCCGGGGGGAGGCCTTGATGGAGAACTAGATTAGACGGAAGTTAGAAAATACAGGTTTATCAAGTGTTCTCTTTCTTGATATTAAAAAATACACATACACATACACACACACACACACACACACACACACACACACACACACACACACAGAGTAAACCTATCTCCAGCTAAAAGATATACAAGAAGCAAAGAGGAATGTTCCTCTTTGCTACATTAAAAAAAAAGAATAATGCATAGCAAGAAAATGAACACTTCCCATTTGGTTTCTTGCCATTAGAAAGGAGCTGATGATGTTCCACTTTGTCCTTGACAACAACCAAACCTACCATGTGGTAACGTTATGTTCGCACCATCAATGATTGCCTGTGCCAGTTCATGATCATTGCTTTCAAAAGCATGTGCTGCAGCCTTCAAGGCATCCCAAATCTCTTTACGGCCTTCAAAAGCTGGTGCAGTATCCCAAAATTCATCTCTCTTGCTGCGTAGTTGTCCATCTGTCATGGGATAATCACTTTTCCATTTGGGTTTCTCCTTTTTCAAAGGCTGGTTACGACCTAAAGCGACTGAGAAGAAAAATAAAAGGCTGACATCAAAACCAAAATTTATAAAAGATGTTTTAATAGCTATCTGGCCATTCTTCTTTGGTTCTTTCATCAAAATTATAGCTGGAAAGTTGGCCCACTAGCTAACTCTTGCATTCTGAATTCCCCTAACCTATTTTATTTTAGATCTACAAGAGCAAATGGAGATATTAGGTGGCTCTACCCAAATCTTCCAGTGACAAGTTAGTAGCTCTTTTCCATTCAGTCTGCCTTCTCCAAAGGAGAATTTTTGTTTGTTTTTTGCGGTACACAGGTCTCTCACTGTTGTGGCTTCTCCCGTTGCGGAGCACAGGCTCCGGGCGCGCAGGCTCAGCGGCCATGGCTCATGGGCCCAGCCGCTCCGCGGCATGTGGGATCCTCCCGGACCGGGGCACGAACCCGCGTCCCCTGCACCGGCAGGCGGACTCTCAACCACTGCGCCACCAGGGAAGCCTGAGAATTTTTTAAATTATCTAGAAAAATCGTAGTAAGTGTTCCATCAGACAGCAGTGGCAGAATTTAAAGTCAAAGGATAGCATAAAAGAGAGGTGAGATACTAGGAGAAACCAAATGGCATATGTCCAAGGGTCCTTGAATCTCAGGACGCTTGAACATATGAAGCCGGAAAGCAGGAACTGAGAAATCTCAGAGGGAAAAGACTACTTTGTGGTATCCAAAGGAAGAACAGCCAAACCACCAGATCCACGAGGAAACCTGATCATAGAAAAGCTTCCTCTAGCACTCTGTTCTGGACATGAGTCTAAGGAACTGTAAATATCTTTCCCTGAAACTCAAATATAGAAGCTAATTTAGAAAGGGATGAGGGAGAGAGGTAGTGCTTTACTCTTTAGAGGGACCAGGATTGGAACAGGCGATCCTTGATACTAGGCCAAAGGAGAAGTGCCCAACCACAAGGAGAAGAACTACAACACCCTACTCTAGTTTTAATCCAAGAGGAGAAGAAAAAAGAGGGTAAGAGTCCACTCCTTTTTTGCTCTAAGTGGCAGCGTGGCTCCTTAGAGAACGTAGTAGTAGTGCTATAACGAGTCTGATGCAGCTTCTTTGCACCCAGATACTTACCTGGCATATGATCACTGATCTCATACTGACATACAGAGACATTCTTATCTTACACAGAGCCACAGATAAGAAATTGTTAAACAGAAGAACAGGTAAAAAGAAAACTGAAGCTCCATGGAGTGTTGGGTAAGAGTGGGTGTGAAATAAATGACAGAGTGGGTAGGAGGGAGAGGGTGTATATCAAAATTCAATGTTCTATATTTAATTGCAGGAAGAATACTAATTTAAAAGAAATTACTCTCAAAATGGTTCTAAAGAATTCCTGATACCAACCATTCCCTCACTGGCCCAGGGTCAGATGAAATTTGAGTTATTCATAACAGAAATAAAACAAAATAACTCTAGCCCCTAGGCAATCTCTACATCCTATACCAGGCTATATTTCAAGATGACGGGACCAATTCATGCTGCAAAGTGTATCTGGTCTGACACCTGGAGTAAACCATGCTCTCTTCACCCAATCTGGCCACCTTATTTCAAGGCAGCACATCAGGTCTCATCCCCTCACCTTCAGAACACCCAAAGGTGTTCAGAATATGTCAGATAATCACATTCCACCCCCTACTGATTCCACCAACAAGGTAAAATTAAAGGTAAATTTTATTTTCTGCTCTATTAACCTTTAGATGAGTCAGAAACAGTTTAGAGACAACATTCACTATTAGTTTACTGAGCAGGGAGTGGAAGATAAGACATCACGAGTAGATACCTATTTGAATAGGTAGCTAATTCAATACTCAAATAAATACCTATCTGAATAAAACTTCATGTCTACTTGAAGAGTTCCAGAGAATTGTCTAATGTCTATTAGACAACTGTCTATTGTCTAATTGTCTAACGTCATATGTATTAAATGTACCAGAGAGAAAGTTGATATAACTGTAATTGTGGGAGAATCGCAACGCAAAGGCAAAGACAACAACAAAACCTCCACGATCTCGGTACTTAAGCAAAGGAAACTGAAAGGTCCTCAAAGAGAAGAACCCAACAGAAAAACTAGCTCACAGTAAAGGTAGAAGATACTCTGGAAAAAGTAAAAGCACCTTCCTTACAAATATGACAGCTTTATTTTATCTCCCCTCACCTGTAGAAGGCATAAGAATAAAGTCAAATAAAAAGTATAGATGGGACTTCCCTGGTGGCACAGTGCTTAAGAATCCGCCTGCCAATGCAGGGGACACGGGTCCCAGCCCTGGTCCGGGAAGATTCCAAGTGCCGCGAACAACTAAGCCCGTGCGCCACAACTGCTGAGCCGGCGCTCTAGAGCCCGCGAGTCACAACTACTGAGCCCACGTGCCACAACTACTGAAGCCCGTGCACCTAGAGCCCATGCTCCGCAACAAGAAAAGCCACCGCAATGAGAAGCCCGTAAAAATAACTTTGGAAGTATATATGAATTTTTAAATCTTCAAACATTTTTGCAAAAATATACAGACTAAGTCTTTTTTCTTTTCATGATTTCTGAACAGAACCTGACATTCTGAGACCATAAAACAAAGTACCTTCCTTAATTTTTCCTCACCGAAAAAAAAAAAAGAAACAAAAGATTAATAAAGAAATTAATTTTTTTTTAAAAACCTAAGTTATTTCAGAAAACACCCTTTTTTCGCTATCAATACACATTTACTTTCAAAACTTTGCCAAAAACTCACCCTTCTCAGAAGCCTCTTGATAACATTCATCTACGCCTTATCTTCTCTTTCCTTGTAACCTTTCAACATTTCTTCCCAAAGATGTGACAAATAAATAGATCTAACATGTAAAAACCCCAAGAAAGATTTGCTTCTCAGAGCTAAATATCGATAAGAAATACAATCTTAAATATTTTTACTCCACAACTGAATGCATTTTGCAACTCATTTTGACATTTTATTGGTAAAAAACAATGATCTCTGAAGTGAAGTATGTTTGTAATTGTTTTCCTGCTTTTGGTTCCTCTTTTGAAAACTGATTTAATATTGGGACTCTTCAAATGAAGTAAGGAGAGGCCATTAATGCACAGGTACTGTAGATATCACAATATGACTCAAGAAATAATAGCTTTAACAGACTGAAAACTCGAAGTTTTCCTAACACAACATTCAGGTAAAAAAAAAACTGAATATTTAAAAAGATCACAATCAAAGGGAAAAATGTTGTTCAGAAGAATTCTGAAGACTTTAAAGCAACACGGACTAGAACTCGGATAATGCACCTATTTTAGATTGATTATAGAGTCTTAAAATCGTGAAAATGAAAGGGAAATTTTTCTGTCACTTCAAGAGTTAAGAATAGATCCTACAGAACCCTTCTGTAACAGATTGTGCTAGCTTAAAAGGATAGTTGTAAAATATTTTATTCTCACGTAAATTTAGAATACACTATATATACACATACGCATACATATATTCCCTAAGGCAACTAACTGCCAAAATAAAAATAGGGATATGGGGCTTAAAATGCCTAAAATACGAGCATCAACATGCCAAAAGTCAATACCAAACCCGTATCTGCTCTACTGTCTGAGAATTTAGAGATGGAAGAGACCTTAGATAGTTTGAGCAACCTTACTATTTGACAGAAGACCTAACGAGGATAAATGACTTGCTCAAGGTCAAAAAGAGCCAAGACTAGAACCCAGATGACTAGATTCAAAGGCCAGAGCTCTCTTTGCATTATAGCACTCCATGTCTTACCAGAGCTGAGAAGTATGTTTTCTTTTACAAACCAAATCAATTATGAAGGTTCACTCAAAATAAAGCATGTGTTGAGCTGTTTTTCTAGTATCACTCATCCATCTTTCACGGGCTTCATTATGACCAATGGAATGTCTCTGGTACGACAAAGGAAAAGCTAACCAAGCAGCACCAGCTCCCCAACTCCATCCAATTTACCACCTAATTCATTTCTTTGGAGATATACTCACCAAAGAAGAATCGTATAAGGAAAGAGGTAATGCAGTTTTCTGGCCTGTCAGCATCAACTTACAAAGTACTCAGCATCTATACCACATTAGGCACTAAAGATCACATGTATGCATACTTACTTAAGTAACTTAGATACATCATTTTTTTATGCTACAATTTAATACTAAATAGAAATGAGAACTTGGATTGTACTTCTACCCTAAAGCTTATAAAAATTAAGCAACTAGAGCATAATTTTAAAGGCATATATAATAATTTCTAATGTTGTTTGAGCTACCTTTATTGAGGGGGAAAAAAAATCAACATAATGACCTCATATCGACTTCCTGGCCCTGTTTCTCAGAGTATAAGTCTACTTACCAATGGTCTGAGCATACAAACAGGCAAAAGGAAAGCCTAACTGCAACATAATGTTTCAAAGACTTTTTTAATGATGAGTCTTATTAGAAATGTTACAAAAACATACAATTAAATCACACACACAAAACAACTTTATTAAAAAGGGCAACATTACATAAAATTGGGACTAAGAATATGGTCACCTAACACCAGCACACTGTACCTTTTAAGTAATACATTAAACTTTCAGATGGTTCATTCTACCGGGGGGTAGGGAGGTGGGGAATGGCTTTATCCAGCATTACATTCTTTGAAATGCAGGGACCTTTTCTTCTCTCAATTTACGGGCAGTTTGGGGGAGGGAAGCACACACAAGTCAAGGATGCCCACAATTTCCACTACTATCTAACACTGTGTTGAAAGTACTAGCCAGCACAAGCAGACAGAACAATTAGAAGTATAAGAACCAGAAAGGAAGAAAACCGTCTCTAACTGCAAATGATATGATGGGTATGACTGGAAAATACAAGAAAATCAGTGCTAAAATGAAATGATAAAAGAAATTAACATAGTAACAGGATATAAAATGTAGGCCTTCTTATATATATAAAATACCCAGCTAGAAGAGGCAATGGATGAAAAGGTCCTGTTTATAATAGAAACATAAAAGATATAATACTCGGAATGCAACAACTCAGGAAAACTTTTTTAAAACCCATGAAAGATGCAAAAGTAGACTTGAACAAAATGAAGACATCTCTTGTACTTGGACTTCAACATTATAAAAATGTCAATCCTTCTAAAGTTAACACCTACATTTAACATGATTCCAGTGAAAATAATTTTTTCAAAACTTTTTCTCATGCTAGATGAGTTGATACTAAAATACATACAGGGGACTTCCCTGGTGGTGCAATGGTTAAGAATCCGCCTGCCAATGCAAGGGACACGGGTGTGATCACTGGTCCAGGAAGATCCCACATGCCGTGGAGCAACTAAGCCTGTGTGCCACAACTACTGAGCTTGTGCTCTAGAGCCTGCGAGCCACAACTACTGAGCCTACATGCCACAACTACTGAAGCCCATGTGCCTAGAGCCCATGCTCCACAACAAAGAGAAGTCACAGCAATGAGAAGCCTGTGCACCGCAACGAAGAGTAGCCCCCTCTCACCACAACTAGAGAAAGCCTGCACGCAGCAACAAAGACCCAATGCAGCCAAAAATAAATAAAATTTTTTAAAATTAAATAAAAGGGAAAAATAAGAAAAGAAAGGTTCTTTCTTACTGACAAATGCTGGTAATAAACAAAGAAAAGAATGACATATTTAAAAGAATCATTCTTTAGAACCCCATAACTGATTCAGGTAAGGATTATCGATAAATATACTAAAGCATCATGGGTAACAGGATACACAGGGTGTCAGAGGATCACCCCAAAATATTGTGAACTGCTAAGGAGAAATTACACTGTAGATACCTGACATTCATTACCTTAACCAAGTGACCAAACTTAGTCTCCTGATGTGCTGCAATATGAAGTAAACAAAACAAAAATGAAGTGTTCTTACCCACAATGTTTAACTTGACTCTAATTAAACTTCTAAACCTAACTTCTCATTTATAGGAAATACAAAGACTAAAGGAAAAAGTTAAAACATTTTCAGACATTGCCAAACATCCCCTCGAGGGTAAAACTGTCCCCAGTTGAGAAACACTGGTCTACACCAAATGAGACAAAATATGAACTTTGGTTGAAACCCGGTATGGAAAAAAGTTATAAAAGATAATCTGGGACAACTAGATAAATCTAAATAAGAATAGATAATAGATGTCATTAAGAAATTACTTTAACATTTTCCTAGGGGAATTCCTTGGTGGCACAGTGGTTAAGAATCCGCCTGCCAATGCAGGGAACGTGGGTTCGAGCCCTAGTCCGGGAAGGTCCCACATGCCACGGAGCAACTAAGCCCATGCGCCACAACTACTGAGCCTGCACTCTAGAGCCCACGAGCCACAACTACTGAGCCCACATGCCTAGAGCCCGTGCTCTGCAACAAGAGAAGCCACCACAATGAGAAGCCTGCACACCAGAACGAAGAGTAGCCCCCATTTGCCAAGTAGAGAAAGCCTGCGTGCAGCAACGAAGATCCAACGCAGCCAAAATAAAGAAAGAAAAAAATTTTGTAATGACACAGCAAAACAGTCTTATTCATGAAGTAGAGGCATGCTGAAATTTTTAGAAGTGTTACAATGTCTACAACTTTCATTGGTTCAGCTGTTAAAATGGGGAGTGTGCCTGTATATATACAAAACATACATATACACACATACAAAAGAGAGAAAAAATGTGAATACAGCAAAACGTTGGCTACAAATTTACATGGAAAGTACATGTGTACTCATTTACCATTATGTTTACACAACTGCTGAAGCTCCCCATATTTGATTTTAATAAAAGATAAAGGAATTATACATTTAAGATACAAAGCATATAAATCAGAAGCTGAATCCTTGCTACTCAAACTCCCAGTTTCAGAGTCCTCTTTAGGTATGGCTTTTAGGCACATACCTAATCCTCATATATTCCCATATCCGGATTCCAACGCCAATCCTGAGATTCCAACGCCAATCCTGAGCACTGAAGCTTGTTGGGACCATCTACAATTTAGAACACAACAACTAAAGGGAGATCTGGAAAACTCAAAACAAAAGCAACAGAAGTACTGAACAGTTATTACTTAAACTCTCATCTGTGGGACAGTGCTTATTTGGAACAAAGAATTAATAAATCAGCAATAACATTTTAAAAGAACATTAAATAATTATAAAACAGCCAATTTTGGGCTTCCCTGGTGGCAAAGTGGTTAAGAATCTGCCTGCCAATGCAGGGGACATGGATTCAAGCCCCAGGCCGGGAAGATCCCACATGCCACAGAGCAGCTAAGCCTGTGCGCCACAACTACTGAAGCCTGTGTGCCTAGAGCCCGCGCTCCGCAACAAGAGAAGTCACTGCAATGAGAAGCCTGCACACCGCAACAAAGAGTAGCCCCCACTCGCAGCAACTAGAGAAAGCCCATGCACAGCAGCGAAGACCCAACACAGCCATAAGTAAATAAATAAGAATTTTTTTAAAAAACAGCCAATTTATCAAGAAGATATAACATCATAAATATGTATGCACCTAACAATAGGGTTTCAAAGTGCATGAAGAAAAAACTGAATTAAAGGAGAAACAGACTATCCTAAAATTATACTTAAATATTTTAAAGTCTTCTATGAGTAACTCATAGAACAATAAGCCAGAAAATCAGCAAGAATACAGAAGACCTGAACATTATCAACAAACTTGACTTAAATGACACTGATAGGAAACCCCACCCAACAAAAAGAGAACATACATTCTTACCAAGTGCATATACAGGCCATTCACCAAGACAGATTATACAAACCTTAAAAGAAGTCATACAAAGTATGCTCTACAACCATAATTAAATTAAATTAGAAATTAATAACATAAAGATACATGGAAAATCCCCAAATAACTATAAATTAAATAATACACATATAAATAAATCATGAGTCAGAGGGAAATTAGAAAATAACTTGAATGGAATGAAAATGAAAATACAATATATCAAAACTCTAGGATGGACTTCCCTGGTGGCACAGTGGTTACGAATCTGCCTGCCAATGCAGGGGACACAGGTTCGAGCCCTGGTCCGGGAAGATCCCACATGCCGCGGAGCAGCTAAGCCCATGCGCCACAGCTACTGAACTTGTGCTGTAGAGCCTGTGAGCCACAACTACTGAGCCCACATGCCACAACTGCTGAAGCCCGCACGCCTAGAGCCTGTGCTCCACAAGAGAAGCCACTGCAGTGAGAAGCCCAAGCACCGCAATGAAGAGTAGTCCCCGCTCACCGCAACTAGAGAAAGCCTGCGCACAGCAATGAAGACCCAACGCAGCCAAAGACATATAAATAAATAATTTTTTTTAAAAAAAGAAAAAAAAACTCTAGGATGCTGCTAAAAAACACTGCTCAGACAAAAACTTATAGCATTAAAATGCTTCTATTAGAAAAGTCTCAAATCAATAAAGTAGGCTTCTACCTTAAGACTAAAAGAACAAATTAAACTCAAAGTAACCTTAAGAAAGAAAATAATAAAGAGCAGAAACCAAAGAAATTCAAAACAGAAAAATCATAAAAGTAAAAGCTGATTCTTTAAAAATATCAAACTGATAAATCTCTACCTAGACTGATCAAGAAAAAAAGAAGACAAATACTACCAATATCAGGAATGAAAGAGGTAATATCACTATAGACCCAACAGATACTAAAGCGATAACAAAGGAATATCTATCTACTCACGAAGAAAACAATTACTTGACTAGCTCTGTATATACTAGCTGTCTATATACTAAAGACATTGCACTGTTGCAACAAAGAAAAGTCCAAGTCCAAATGGTTTCACTACTGAATTCTATCAACATACAAGGAAGAGATAATACTAATTACTCACAATCACTTTCAGAAAACAAAAGAGAAGGGAACACTAAGTCAATTTATGAGGCCATGACTGCACTGATAACAACACCAGACAAATATAAGAAAACTATCAACAAATATGCCTCATAAACAGAGATGCAGAGATGCAGACTTAAAGACCTTATCAATCATATAAGAACTGAAAGAATTCATCACCTACATACCTGTACCACAGAAAATATCAGAAGTCTTTTGGGGACTTCCCTGGTGGCACAGTGGTTAAGAATCCACCTACCAATGCAGGAGACACAGGTTCAATCCCTGGTCCAGGAAGTTCCCACATGCCACAGAGCAACTAAGCCTGTGCGCCACAACTACTGAGCCTGTGCTCTAGAGCCTGTGAGCCACAACTACTGAGCCTGCATGCCACAACTACTGAAGCCCGCGTGCCTAGAGCTTGTGCTCCGCAACGAGAAGCCACCGCAATGAGAAGCACACACACCACAACAAAGAGCAGCCCCTGCTCGCCACAACTAGAGAAAGCCCGTGCACAGCAACAAAGCTCCAAGCAGCCAAAAATTAAAAAAAAAAAAAAAAAATCCTTTGGGCAGAAATAAAATGATAACAGATGGAAATATGAATCTACATAAAGGAATGGGGAGCACCAGAAATGGATAACTACATGAATAAAAACATTATTATTCATATTGCCTTAAAAAAAATTGGGTTGGCCAAAAAACTTTGTTCAGGTTTTTCCATAAGATGTTACAGAAAAACCTGAACTAACTTTTTGGCCGACCCAATAACTGAGTGATATCATCGGAAAAGGAAGAGTAAGGACTTCCAAAAACTCCTCCTCCATTAATACAATGAGAACATTGGCAAAAACTCAAAATAAACTTCTTCAGTATTTTGGAAATTAACCAAAGACCTGCAACAATCCAGGGAACATTTATTCTTTCTTATTCAAGAAAAATAGCTGAATTTTGGTTAAAAAAAAAAACAAAAAAAACTGTATGTGGTATTTAAGCATACCCTAGACCCATCCCCCTCTCCTCAAATCCAGGGTAGCCTTGAAAACCAACAGATAGCAATACAATGAAAGCCACCAACTCAGCAGCCACATGAAGGGTCAAAACAGGGTTGGTACTCTTTAAAAGCCCCGTCTGCAGAGAACTGTCATTTTTTGGCCAATCTGAAAGTTCTTTAGAAAATACTACTCATAAAGCTTGTCCTTATTTGACCTGACTTAGAGATAACCCAGTATGAACAGCCTTTTCCTGGGGGAATTTGTCAAAAACAATCAGCAGCAATTGTTTAACACTGTACCTGCATGGGGCAATGAAAAATTTGGACCAAGAAGCTAATCAAAGCTGAAGAATGAGATGTCCAGAAAAAATGACATACTTTTGGGGATCTAAAAGGTTACACATACGCACATAACTGTGTACACACAGGGCCGTGCGTTCAGGAAAGACCTGAGAAGGTCCTACACTCTCACTTATGACTGAATATTGAGGCTCTGTGCACAAAGGAAGTAAGAGCTAAGGAAACTGCCTGAGTTTTGAAAGTAGACCCTAATATGAACATAGGGCCACTCAGCAAAGAATAGGAGACTTACTCGTTCTAGGCTGTTAAGGAAATCTGTCCAATCATTAGCTTACCACTAAGCTAATTAAGCAGAGATTTCACTGGCTACACCTAACAAGGAATATAAACTTTACAGGATAAGTTCAGGAAAGTCAGTAAACAAAAAGCAACAACAATAACAAACCCTGAGGGAGAAGGGAGAATCTGATTTCCGGGGTTGCCATATACTAAACGTCTAGTTTTCAACCAAAAATTATGAGGCATGCAAACAAACAAGAAAGTATGGCCCACACATGGGAAAAAAGGCAGATAATAGAAACTGTCACTGAGGAATAGGAAGCCCAAGCATTGGACTTACTAGCCAAAGATTTTAAATCAGCTATTTTAAATATGTTCAAGAACCTGAAGGAAATCATGTGTAAAGAACTAAAGCAATGAGAATTAAGTCTCAACAAAGAGATGAAAATTAGTTTTTAAATTATGGAGTTGAAAAGTACAATAACAAATGAAAAATTCACTAGAAAGTCTCAACAGTATATTTGAGCAGGCAGAAGAAAGAATCAGTGAACTTGAAGATAGGTCAACTGAGGTGACCCTGTCTGAGGAACATAAAAGAAAGAACGAATGAAAAAAAATGAACGGCTCAAGTGGGGCACTGTCAAGATTACCAATAGGGCTTCCCTGGTGGCGCAGTGGTTGAGAGTCCGCCTGCCGATGCAGGGGACACGGGTTCGTGCCCCGGTCTGGGAAGATCCCACATGCCGCGGAGCGGCTGGGCCTGTGAGCCATGGCCGTTGAGCCTGCGTGTCCAGAGCCTGTGCTCCGCGACAGGAGAGGCCACAACAGTGAGAGGTCCGCGTACCACAAAAAAAAAATAAAAAGATTACCAATATACACACAATGAGAGTCCTAGAAGACAGGAGAGAAAGGGGTAGAAAGAATATTGGAATATATGAATATTGGATATAAGAATATAAGAATATTGGAATATATGAATATATGAAATATTTCACATTTCATGAAAAAGATCAATCTACACATGCAAGAAACTCAACAAACTCAGAGATCAGCACCTAGACGCATCATAATTAAGCTGTCAAAAGTCAAAGATAAAGAATCTTGAGGGACCTCCCTGGTGGTCCAGTGGGTAAGACTCTGCGCTTCCAATGCAGGGGGCCCAGTTCTATCACTGGTCGGGGAACTAGATCCCGCAAGCATGCTGCAACTAAGAAGTCCGCATGCTGCAACCAAGAGCCCACATGCTGCAATGAAGATCCCACATGCTGCAACTAAGACCCCACGTGCTGCAACTAAGACCCAGTGCAGCCAAAATAAATAAATAAATATTTTTTTAAAAACATTAAAATAAAAAGAATCTTGAAAGAACAAGAAGTAACTCCTCACATACAAGCATCCTCAAAAAGTTTAACAACTGATTTCTTATCAGAAGCCATGGAGGACAGAAGGCATTGGGACAACATACTAAAAGTAATGAAAGGAAGAGTGTGTCAACCAAGAATTCTACATCCAGAAAAAAGTATCCTTTGAAAATTAAAGAGAAAATAAAACATTCCCAGATAAGCAAAAACTGAAAGGATTTGTTGGCAGCAGACCAGCTCTGCAAAAAATACAACAGGGAGTCTTCAGGCTGAAAAAAAGGATACTAGACAGTAACTTGAATACACATTAAGAAATAAAGACCAGGAATCCCCTGGCAGTCCAGTGGTTAGGGCTTCGCGCTTCCACTGCGGGGGGCACAGGTTTGATCCCTGGTCAAGGAACTAAAATTCTACATGCCACACAGAGGGAGGGAGAGAGGTAGGGAGGGATGGAGGGAGGGAGGGAGGTTTGAGAGGGAGGGAGGGAGAGAGGGGGGGAGGGAGGGAGGGAGGGAGGGAGGGAGGGAGGAAGGAAGGAAGGAAGGGAGGAAGGAAGGAAAAGAAAATCAGTAACATTACACAGGTCAATATAAAAGACAGCATATGTGTATTTTTTTCTTTGTAACTTTTTGTTTCCTCCTATTTGATTTTAAAGACAATTGTATAAAAATAATTTAAAATTTGTGTTGATGAGCATACATTTAAAGATGTAATATGTATATCAATAACAGCCCAAAGAAGGTGGGAGGGAATGGAGCTGTATAAGTTTTTATATGCTACTGAAATTAGGCTGGTTTCAATCAGAACCGAGTTATAAATTAAGATATTAATTATAATCCCCAGAGCAAGAAACAGGAAAATGACTCAAAATATATAGTAAAAAAAAATTTAAAGGGAATTAAAATGATATGCTAGAAAATACCTATTTAACACAAAAGAAGGCACTAATGCAGGGATGTAAGTAAAAAGGAATAAGACATACAGCAAAAAAACAGCAAAATGGCAGGTGTAAATCCTATCTTACTAGTAATTACATGAAATATAAATATTAAGCATTCCAATCAAAATGTTGAAATTTGCAGAATGGACCAAAAAACACAATCTAACTGCATGCTGTCTACAAAGAGACATTTTAGATTAAAGAACACATTTAAGTCGAAAGCAAAAGGATGGAAAAAGATATATCATGCAAGCAGTTATCACAAGTGGAGTGGCTATATTTATATCAGACAAAATAGACTTTAAGACAAAAATTTTTACTAACAAAGACAAAGAAGGACATTCATAATAAATGTGTCAATTCATCAGGA
The DNA here is from genome assembly GCF_003031525.2 of Neophocaena asiaeorientalis asiaeorientalis. NCBI lineage: Eukaryota > Metazoa > Chordata > Mammalia > Artiodactyla > Phocoenidae > Neophocaena > Neophocaena asiaeorientalis. The sequence goes on along the minus strand of NW_020173979.1, from coordinate 3,148,065 downwards.
AGACGTAACAATTACACACATATATGCACATACCAACAGAGCTCCAGAATATATGAAGGAAATATTGACATAACTAAAGGGAGAAATAGTTCTACAATAATAGTTAGAAACTTCAATACTCTAATTTTCAATAATGGACAGAATATCTAGATAGAGTATCAATACAGAAACAGAGGACTTAATATTATAAACCAGTTAAACCTAATATACATATATACAGTCGACCCGAGCATTCAAACACAGGTTTCAATGCTCAGGTCTACTTTTATGCAGATATTTTTCAATAGAAAATACCTCTGTACTACATGGTCTATGAGTGGTTGCATCCACAGATGTGAAGGAGCCACAGATGCAGAGGACCAACTATAAATTATATACAGATCAACCCCACTTGTTCAGGGTCTACATATATAGAACACTCTGCCCAGACTAATAAGTTAGGTCACAGAACAAGTCTCAATAAACTTTAGATGAAATCATAAGACATATCTTCTCTGACCATAATGGAATAAAGCTAGGAATTAATAACAGAAAGAAAACTGAAAAATTCACAAATATATGGAAATTAAGCAACACACTATTATACAACCAATAGACCAAATAAGATATCAAAAAGAAAATGAGAAAATACATTAAGACAAATGAAAACAAATACAAAAACTCATGGGATGCAGGGTCTTCCCTGGTGGTCCAGTAGGTAAGAATCCGTGCTCCCAATGCAAGGGGCCTGGGTTCGATCCCTGGTCAGGGAACTAGATCTCACATGCATGCTGCAACTAAGAGTCCACATGCCGCAACTAGGCCCACATGCCACAACTAAAGATCCTGCATGCCACAACTAAACATGCTGCAATGAAGATCCCGCATGCTGCAACTAAGAACCAGCACAGGTCAAATAAATAAATAAATAAAACACCTCTTGGGATGCACCAAAAACAGTGCTCGGAGGGAAATCTCCAACTATAAACATCTACATTAAAAAAGAAGACAGGGCTTCCCAGGTGGCGCAGTGGTTGAGAGTCCGCCTGCCAATGCAGGGGACACAGGTTCGTGCCCCAGTCCAGGAAGATCCCACATGCCGTGGTGTGGCTGGGTCCATGAGCCATGGCCACTGAGCCTGCGCATCCGGAGCCTGTGCTCCGCAACGGGAGAGGCCACAACATTGAGAGGCCCGCGTACCGCAAAAAAAAAAATAAAATAAAAATAAAAAAGAAGACAGATCTTAATCAATAACCCAACTTTACACCTTAAGGAAGAGCAAAGTAAACCCAAAGCTAACAGAAAGAAGGTATAATTAAAGATTAGAGTGGAGATAAACAAAATAAAGGACAGAAAAACAACAGAGATTCAACAAAACCAAATGCTAGTCCTTCTAAAAAATGAACAAAACTGACAAACCTTTAGCTAGACTGACTAAGAATAAAAGAGAGAAGGCACAAATAATTAAAATCAGAAATGAAAGTGCAAATATTACTACTGACCTTACAGAAATAAAAAATATAAGAGAATACTAGAATACTATGAATTGTTGTACACCAACAAATTAAATAACCTAGATGAAATGGACAAGTTCCTAGAAACACAAAATTATCAAAACTGACTTAAGAAGAAATAGAAAATCTCAACAGACTTATAACAAGTAAAGAGACTGAATCAATAACCAAAATCCTCCCAACAAAGAAAAGCCCAGGACCAGATGGCTTCACTGGTGCATTTTACCAAACATTTAAAGAAGAATTAACACCAATTCTTCTCAAATGCTTCCAAAAAAATAGAAGAGGAGGGAACACTTTCTAACTCATTCTATGAAGCCAGCATTCCCTAACCAAAGCCAGACAAATACAATACAAAAAACCTACAGACCAATATCCTTAAGACAGATGCAAAATCCTCAACATAATACTTGCAAACTGAATCCAACAGCATATTAAAAAGATTATGAACCATGACCAAGTGGGATTTATCCCATGAATGCAAGACTGATTCAGCATAGAAAATCACTGTAATATGCCATATTAATAAAACAAAGGAGGTAACTCCCTGGTGGTCCAGTGGTTAGTACTCAGCACTCTCACTGCCGTGAGCCCAGGTTCAATCCCTGGTAGGGGAACTAAGATCCTGCAAGCTGCATGGCACAGCCAAAAAATAAATAAATAAAATTAAAAATTAAAAAACAAAGGAAAAAACCCACGTGATCATCTCCATGACTGCAGACAAAGCACCTGACAAAACCCAACACTCTTTCATGATAAAACACTCATAAAGCTAGGAATAGACAGGAACTTCTGTG
>NW_020173979.1:3117667-3145731 GCF_003031525.2 Neophocaena asiaeorientalis asiaeorientalis | reverse complement strand
GGAGGGAGGGAAAGAGAGGGAGAGAGGGAGGAAGAGGGAGACCCTCTAAGTATTGGTGTGCTTCACTGTACAATCAAGCAAAAAAGTTACTATTCTTTGGAAATTCAAAGCTTTTTAATTCAGACATGTTTGAATTACGTAAGAGGATATACAAAAACATCATTTAAATATCTGCAATGATGATGATCATTAAATACTTGCACTACATACAATGGAAAGAAACTAGCCCATTTCAAACAAGGAGTTCTATGAGACATTCAAAATCTTAAGAGCATAGTTATCACTGTGCATGATGGTATAACTATTAAGTAATGAGACTGTCTATCAAATGCCACACCTAAAACAAGTTATGTATAATCACTATGTATTTACACAAATATATTCTGAGTAGGTACTGTTGATGAGGCACTGTAAGGCCAAAAAATACACTGAAAGGTGTAATATAATTTGGAGAACCAAATTTTCACTATTCAAAAGAAGTCCTACAACAAAAAGAAAAGGAAGGAAAGCAGACAGACATGTATCAGCTCACTTGTACAAAGGGAACAGAAGGATAAATCAGAAACCAATGGTACTGGTTACTTACAGAGGGTGAGTGGAAATGCAATGGAAATAATGGAAAGATGGGTAAGAGGTAGAAATGAATAAGGGTTACACTTCTGAGTATAACTTTTTGCCTAGTTCTAACTTTTAGAACTATGTAACATTACACATACTCAAATAAGCAAACAAATAAAATCAACAAAAGGGGGAAAACTAAAAATGGAACACAACTAGAAATCAATGAATTTAACTGTATTTCAAAGGATTAAAAAACTACATTAAAAGGGTGTGTACCTAACCCACCATTTGAACACAGTAATTTTGTTAGTAATTTTACCCTTAGGCTACAGACATAAAGAACTGTAAACAAATACTGAACTCTAGTTAGTAGTTTTGTTTTTCACAATGTAATGTATTAGCAATTCCAAACTATTCTATGTGTATTCTCAGACTGAGTGAACAAGTAAATACACTGTGGAAATTGGGAGCCAGGTTTCTTTATTCTTAGAAAGAAAATTATAAATATGGACAGGGAAAGGCTAGAATGAGCCCTGTACCATTAGATTGAATGAGAGAGTTCAGTATGAACTCATTGTTTTTAATATATAAAAAGGTACAGATGTGTGTTATACACATGTATATATCATATATATCTGTATCTCCTATATAGCTTACGGATATACAGGCTATATATAAATATGTATCCTAGCTCTTTCCACTGTGAGGATCTAGAGGCAAAGACACTCCAATAACACCAAACACACCTGCATTCTAGATTCTGGCTTCTAAGTATCATTCTCCACTAAAAGGAACCAGGGGTCTCTGGCTGATTCCAGGGCTCTGACAGGTAAAATACAAAATGAAACTGGAACATCTTGTTATATCGGAAAACAAAGAAGTGATCAAGAATAATGAAGTCATGTCAAAAGAATGTAGAGGCCAGCTTGGCGGAGCTCCCACTGGCCAATCTGGTACAATTTGAGCATCAAAATAAATAACAATAGTAACAGATTATAACCCCATGGAATAAAAAAGAAAACCATGAGCCCATACCAATGCAAATAAGTAAGCAAATAGGGAAGATGAGAGTTCTTTCTTACATTAAAATGCTGATTAATAAATATAAAACAAATAGTGAAATTAGAAAAATCACAATTTGACAACCACCATAATTATTTAATGGATGCTAAATAATGGATGCTAAAACTAGTGACTGTTTGATAAGAAACAAAATATTTACATAGACTCAGTCTTCCTACTAGATACTTATTATTTGCAGAGGGAAAAACAGTAACTTTGCAGGGAAGAATCTTGGCTGGCACCATAAGTGATTAAAGTTAACATCACCAACAATGGGAAAAGCAGACATTATATGACCCCTGACATGATGCACTAAGGACACAATCTCACTTCTGTGGTATTCTTATCCAGACTGCATAATAATGGAGGAACCTAAGCATGAGGAAACATCAGACAACTTCCAATTCATGAACACTCTGCAAAATAACTGGCACGTACTTTTCAAAACGCCAACGTCGTGAAAACACAAAGTCTCCAGCACCGTTCCAGATTAAAGAAGACTAAAGAGGTATGACAGTTAAACACAATGAATGATCCTAGGTGATTTTCTCTGAATATTAATGAAGACAATGGGGAACTCTGAATAAAATCTAGAGTAAATATTATTTCAATATTCATTTCTTGATTTTGATTATTATATTGTGGTTATATGAATGTCCTTTTTCTTAGGAAACACACACTTAAGTATTTAGGGGTAAAAGGGTTTATTGTGTGCAACTTAAACAGCTCAAGAAAATTTAAGTATTTACACACATGTATGTATATATAAAGAGTATGACAAAGCAGCTGTGATAAAATGTTAACATTTGAGGAAATTCGGATGAAGGGTACCAGAACTTCTTTGTACTGTTTTTGCAACTTTTCTGAAGTCCAATGTTATCTTTAAATAAAGTAAAAAAAAAAAAAAAAAGACCTGTGACCCTTTGATAATCCCTTGGATATAGATTTGGATTTGGTACAACAACTATGATATTAACTTAGATCTCACTTGGCCCCCAAAACCCACGACACCCTAAGGGTGCTGATTGTGTCTAGACAGAATTAGACACTTTGAGACTTTCCTTGACCAACTCAAAATTCTTCAGGAAAAGGAAGAAAAGTTCCTGTAAGCATTTCAAAAACCCTGCAGGGAATGATCCCTACTACTCTGACCGTTACATCACAGGTGGAGGCAGCAGTTCGCCAAAAATGTTGCTTTTCTCAGAAAAAATAACAATAGTCAACAGAGAATGCATACTGTGGTCCAGCCACTGTGCAGAGTGCACTCTATATACCACCCCACTCAATCCTCTCAATAACTCTAGTGTAATCTCTATCTTAAAATGAGGAAACAAACTTAAGAAGGTAAAGTATCTAGGTGGGGAGGAGGATAAGGGAGACGACAATAATAATATCTGTTTCATAGGATTGTTACAAAGATTTAATGAGGTAATATTTCTCACACAATTAGAACAGTGCCTGGAACATAAAATATAATACCTAAATGTCTGTTAAATGAATAAATATAAAAAATATCCCAAAGATCATAAGGTTAAATGGTATAGCTGGGATTTAAACCTAGACTAACTCCAAGGTTCAGATTCTTAGCCACTAGGACTATGGTGTCTCATGGTTTTAAGAATTACTAGAATATATGTTCAACATGGTCCCAGACTTTCACCTACAAAGTGAAACTACATGATCAATCCATCTCTAAGGTCTTGGGGTTCCATGAGGTTTCAAAGCTGTGAACCAGTACTTAAGATGGCATAGCAAGTTGGCATTGATCTGAAGTGCCCAAACAACACGCTATTTCCCAGACACTAATTACCAAAAGCATGTTGGTGCCTGTCCCAAGCCCAGTGCCAAAATTAGTACTAAGTGTTTCCTGAGAAAGATACTAGCAGTCCATACAATTCTTTATTCAAGATGGTTTCCCTTTTCAATCTGAAAAGTTTCCTTTGCTTGAGAAATTCTAATGTTTTTAAGAGCCTGCCAAAGATGTGGGTAAACACACTTTACTTGAAATTGTGTTCCTCTGCCAAGTCCTTCTCCTTGAATGGGATTCTAAGTGCAAAGAACACTTGCTTTTAAGAACAGATAAGAATCCAAGAGTAGGTACCGCAGAACCATAGAAAATAATGATATTTTGGCTTGTCTAAGATTTTGCCACAAAATCCATAAAGCAGAACTGGGGCTCAAACATCAAATTCTCTATCGAGTTAAAAAGAAAGTGATATCTGATGCAAACAATCAAAGTGACAGAAAAAATACTAGAAAGTGTATTGCCTTTGGGTTAGATTCGTAGGAAAAGAATTATATCTTGGATGTCATTTAATCCTTTTAAATTTCATCTGTGGCTATCACTATTACAAAATCCCAAGCTTTACTTTCAGCTTATTTAACTGTTCAGAAGGAAGTAAAGAAATACTAAATTCTTGCAAACTGCCCACAAAAAAGCATCAAGCAACTTGCCAATTATAGTGTGGTATTCCTTTCTCCAGTTTACACTGCATCTCCTCATATTAAGTCCTGGAATGTGCATCTCTCACATCATTATGATGACTCTACTAATTCCTAACTTTTAAAACAGCCAGCTCAATTTTAAAAAAAATACAACACTCCCAAAATGAAAAGCTAACAATGACATATTCATTATATCCCAAAGCTAAAACATCAGTAAAGTCAAACTCTAGAAGCTGTAGCTGTGACCTCAGAAAGCACGTCACAATTTCTCTAAACATATGAACACATTTTTGCTTCACTCTCTTTTATACACACAGCCATATACTCTGAGTCTGAAAGGATGTACACGAAAATGTTTACGTTAGGTCATAGGATAAGCTTTTTCTTAAACAACTTTCTACATTTAAAAACATTTTCAGTTTTTAAAAAGATTTAAAAATGACCATAAGTTAGTAAAATAAGATTCATCCTACACAAATTCTCATATAAAACAGAGATTATATATAATAATGTATATAATATGCATAGTATATGTCTATATATCTATGTATATGTTGTATATGTGTATAGTGTTTATGTTGTATATATATTGTATATATAATGAACATATATGTATAAGAGTGTGCATGTTATGTACAGGAATCAAAAGCTTTAATTATTCTCTTTTCTTACTTAGAAGGCAAAAGTGATCTTACAAATGCTCCAGTCTGAACTTCTGGACAGGTATTGATTTAGTTTAGCAATGTTATAAGTAGCTTGTAGCTTGTATCTAGGAATAAATGCAAAGATATTGTTAATCAATACTTTAACTATTTTAAAATTGTATAGCATTTCCCCCCCCAAGATTTTACTACAAAAATAACTCACCAATGTTGTTTACACTTCCTTTATTAAATCAGAACTATCAGAATTATTTCTCAACAGAAACTGAATTTTATTCTACATCTTAAGTTTCTTTAATCTCCCTCAATGTTTCGCCTGAAAACGTCTTTTCCCTCCTCTGATAAATGGTGAAACTTTCACACACATAAGACTTTTAGTATACATCCTTGTCCCAAACTGAAAAACCTACCTCTACCACTGAAAAGTAAGTTCTGTCCCTATTTATTATTCCCTTCTTAAAATGGTTAAAGATCATCTGTGACAGAAAAAGAAAAAGGTTATTTTTCTGGTCATCTGCTTGCCCTATGCAGTTACACTGTAATTTCTAGTCAGTACACTTAGTGCTGGTATATAGAAAACAAAAATACAAACACACAAAAGAACCTGTTTTCTACCCCATGATAGATCCAATGCAAAAAGATAGTCTCCTTCTTGCCTCCAGTAGTATTTATTACATTTTATTACAGATAAGCAATTTTCCCCATTCTCAAAGCTCTTGTTACAGCTTAAGTGTCTTATTCAATGTTCAGTCTAGAAATATTGGGTATCATTTTATTGTTTCCTCAAATTCCTTTTCATTATGTCCCACTTGTTATATGTAGTGACACATCTCAATTTTTCACTTCATAGTTATGAGAATTTAAAGGGTATATAAACTACTCTGAGTCATTTAAGAGAGAAGTATCCATGACAAGATGCAATCATCACAAACCAAGAGCCACAAAAGCCAAATTCACGGAAGAGTTTGTTCAACAGGCCCTGTGTGTTAATTTTTGCAACACAGCAATGATCAAAGGCCCAAAAGCTGTTTAATCACCATCAAGTTAAAATTATTATTTCCAAGTCAAGGAAGAAATTTATCGCTGACTGCCAGAAAAAGTACAAGCTCTGATAATGAAACTGTATTATGGGACCACCATAGGTTCCCCCCTCCCCACTTCTGAATGAGACACTCCAGGTGACCAGGTGATGGATGGTTTCAGTTCCTTTTATCAGGTATAAAACCAGGAGGTGGTTTCAAATGTCCATATGCTGATATTATAAGTACAGACACTCATTCACTTCTGGGTTCCAATCCCCATCCTTAAATTTCTGTATATACTAATCAGAGTGAACTTTCATGTAACCTCCTTCAACTCACCCTTCAGGACAATCACCACTCTATGATTTGAAGCAGACAGATACTCTAATACTCCACTAAGGGTCATTTAAGAGCACCCTTTATTAAAAAGACTTTATAAGCTTTCTCCAAATTAGACAAAGCCTTCTTTTCTTGTACTTTAAGGACCTGAAGGAAACTTGTTTCCCCACAAAGTTCAACTACTAAATTCAAGTCAAGCTGGAATAAAACTGAATTTTAAGCTGAAAACATTCAGTCTGGGATAGGAGGCAGAGGTAACAATAAAAAGAAGGTAACTGAGTAAAGGGGCACAAAAGAAGATGAGCAAGATTGTCACTTTTTTCCATTTGAGCCAGTTAGATAATTAAGATCTTAGTTCAAAATTTCTATCTTGTGAGATGCAATATAATTTGTTGACTAAGATCAAAGACAATTACTCACCTCATTTCTTACGGCTGCCATCTCCATTTTGGAGTATGAAGAGTCCTTAAGAACCACATTTCATTAACTTCAACTTAACTGTGTTTACTGCCATGAACGAAAACACACACACACACACACACACACACACGCACACACACTTCTGCTCCAAGGAAAGAAAAGTCAACCAAAACCCCTCCTTACCATCTGTGGAGAGAATACTGAGTTAGAAAACAGAAGACAGAGCCTACAGTTTGGGCTACTGTTTTTATTCCTTAATCAGATCAAAACCATCTCTGTGCCTCACTTTCCTCCCTTCTAAAATGGCGATATTAATATCAGCCTTCCTTAAAGTCAAAGGTTTCTTGAAAGAATCAAGAAAATGTATGTGGGACTTCCCTCGTGGCACAGTGGTTAAGAATCCGCCTGCCAAAGCAGGGGACACAGGTTCGAGCCCTGGGCTGGGAAGATCCCACATGCCGCAGAGCAACTAAGCCCGTGCGCCACAACTACTGAGCCTGTGCTCTAGAGCCCGTGAGCCACAACTACTGAAGCCTGCGTGCCACAACTACTGAAGCCCGGGTGCCGAGAGTCCGTGCTCCACAACAAGAGAAGCCACTGCAATGAGAAGCCTGCACACCGCAACGAAGAGTAACCCCCGCTCGCCGCAACTAGAGAAAGCCTGCGCGCAGCAACGAAGACCCAACACAGCCAAAAATAAATAAATTTATTTTTAAAAAGACTTATCCAAATTGGTGAATTTTTGTGTAGCCATTTTAATATTGAAGGTGGAAGAAGAAAAAAACATTTTCAGTATATCATGCTTTATTATTTCAAGAAAGGTAAAAATGCAACTGAAACACAAAAAAAGATTTGTACAGTGTACGGGGAAGGTGCTATGACTGATCGAACGTGTCAAAAGTGGTTTGCAAAGTTTCGTGCTGGAGATTTCTCGTTGGATGATGCTCCACAGTCGGGCAGACCAGTTGAAGTCGATAGCGATCAAATCGAGACATTAATTGAGAACAATCAACGTTATACCACGCGGGAGATAGCCGACATACTCAAAATATCCAAATCAAGCACTGAAAATCATTTGCACCAGCTTGGTTATGTGAATTGCTCTGATGTTTGGGTTCCACATAAGTCAGGTGAAAAAAACCTTCTTGACCATATTTCCACATCTGATTCTCTACTTAAACATAATGAAAACGTTCCATTTTTAAAACAAATTGTGACAGGCGATGAAAAATGGATATTGTACAATAATGTGGAACTGAAGAGACCGTGGGGCAAGCGAAATGAACCAGCACCAACCACACCAAAGGCTGGTCTTCAACCAAAGAAGGTGATGTTGTGTATATGGTGGGATTGGAAGAGACTCCTCTATTATGAGCTCCTTCCAGAAAACCAAATGATTAATTCCAACAAGTACTGCTCCCAATTAGACCACATGAAAGCAGCACTTGACGAAAAGCTTCCAGAATTAGTGAACAGAAAACGCATAATCCATCAGGATAACGCAAGACCACATGTTTCTTTGATGACCAGGCAAAAACTGTTACAGCTTGGCTGGGAAGTTCTGATTCTTCCGCCGTATTCGCCAGACATTGCACCTTCGGATTTCGATTGATTTCAGTCTTTACAAAATTCTCTTAACGGAAAAGATTTCAATTCCTTGAATGACTGTAAAAGGCACCTGGAACAGTTCTTTGCTCAAAAAGATAAAAAGTTGGAAGATGGAATTATTAAGTTGCCTGAAAAATGGTGGAAGGTAGTGAAACAAAAGGGTGAATATGCTGTTCAATAAAGTTCTTGCTGAAAATGAAAAATGTGTCTTTTATTTTTACTTAAAAACCGAAGGCACTTTTTGGCCAACTCAATAGTTTTTATATGGAGGAATGTGGTTTAGAAAATAAATAAATAAAGGACGAACAGTTCTGAGCCCCAGAGTGAAATCAGTCTTTAGTAAAGTACTTCAGAGAGCAGTTCCACCCTACAAGTTGTCCCCAGGCTCTGCCCTTCTCCAAAATCCCCTAAAATGTCTCCTCAGAAAAACCCCGAACACCTAAATTCAGAGAATTCTTAAAGGGTGTCTTCATTATTCCTTGTCAATATAATACTTCACAGGCTGCATGTGAGACCTAGATTTCTGCTGCATTCAACATAAGCACAGAATCAGCTCAAAAACAGCCTGACATAAATGCCGCTGGGCTGGGTGGGCTTTAAATAGAATTAACCCTCTTTTCATATGCAAAGCAATTCAAATCACCACTAAGTTTGCTAAGGATGAGAGAATAATACACAAATAAACACAAAATAAGTGGGGAGACTTTAACAAGCAAATCAGATCACTCACTCCCTTTCATCAAATAGGCAAATAAGAATCTATCCCAGAGTTAATTATCATGAGGAAAATCACTAAAGATAATAAATAGGCCCTTGTACAACCAAGGACATAGTTGTACATTACAACATTACAATAGTTTTTATTACTATACATTTCACCCAAAAAACAAATGAAATAACTAAAGCCAAGTAGTAAACTTTTCATTCTCCAAATGATAAAACAATCACAACTATTCATTCATTATTTCACTTATTTATTCAATCAGCAACTACTGAATGCACATGTACCAGTAACTATACTAGACACTAGGCATACAGTAAAGAAGAAATCAGAAAAGGCCCCTGACCTCACAGACCTTATAATATTGTGGGAGAAGACAGGAAATAAACAAGTAAACAAATAATTTCCAAAAGCAATATAAAAAAATAAAACATGGGGAAAGATCATGCTATTTTTAAGAACTGTAATAAAAAGCACTACACAGCAAATATTTATTTACATTAAGGCAAAGGCCCTGAAATGGGAAGAAGCTAAGCTTTATTCACTAGATGCAAAGATCTTCCGCTGACACCCCTTTTATGATTCATCTCAATCTAGTCCATTCTTCATAAGCAAGAGTCAGACTCTCACAAACATGGCAGACACCAGACCTCACCTCCAGGTCCTTCTCAGCACCTCTTCTGATTCTAGTTCCTCCTTCATAAATCACAAACACAAGATCTTATCCAACAATCGCTTTTCCATGAAGTACTCACTGTCTGAACTTCCAAAGGTTAAACATAACACAAGTTTGCCCAATTGAGGGCAAAGAGTTGGAATATTTTATGCTGAAGAGAGAAAAAAGAAAAGTGAAAAGTGACATGGCGTCAGAGGTAGGGAAAAGCAAAGGCCTAACCGTGCCAAGGTGCACTTCCAGCTTCAAATGAACTGAGAGGTGAAGTTCACATCTTAAATAATGAAATACCTTCACTTTCAGAGTGCATTCTAAGCCAAAAGTTGCTCTGGAAGAGAAAGACCACCCTGAGGGCTTGTTCCCCATCCTTTTAATTCCTGGTGAAAGCAAATCAATTTGAGGGAGTAAGTGAACCAACTTCCAGATCTGTAACCAGATGGCAATTACTGGTATAGCTACAAAAGTCACCATCTTCTTGATCCCTTCACTATTTTTAATGTTTTATCTTTCCTTTGTTTCCTCTCGAAGTTAGCATCAAAATTAATGTGGATAACATATTATTTCTCTAAATTGTGTAAACTTCTGAATTAATGTAGTACTATTATTTCACTAATTCTATGAAACTCCAAATATCTAATACAGTGCCCAACACAGTACACCGATCCTGAGAGTAGAGAAAACCTGATTGAAATTATGTGTGTTAGGTTAAGACTTTTCCTAGGATCTAGTCACACAACTTTTTTAACTGGTTCTAAAGAATTCAAGAGACCAAACACCTGTTTCAGCATTCCATAAACATAAACTATTTTGTAAAATATATTTTTGCTATTTTTTAAGAACCCTAATAAAAAGTACCACACATCAAATGTTACATTTCAAACATAAAGACCATCATGAAACATGTTAGCTTATGCTGCTTGGTCAAAATGATCAGTCATTGAAATGAAGCTTCTCTTGCCTTCTCTATACATATATGAAACTTAAGGAACGTCTTGTAACTGTGTCACTGATTGAGAAAACCACAGCTCTGCATGTGCCTTTTATTAATACAAGCACGTACGTGTAACACAGCACTAGGGAACACACTAATACAGCACATGGATGTCTGGGTTTCATTAAATGTCAGAGCAATCTCATCTGCATCTGCTCAGTATATGCTCTCATCTTTTTTGTTTGTTTGTTTTTGCGGTACGCGGGCCTCTCACTGCTGTGGCCTCTCCCATTGTGGAGCACAGGCTCCGGACGCGCAGGCTCAGCGGCCATGGCTCACGGGCCCAGTCGCTCCGCGGCATGTGGGATCTTCCCGGACCAGGGCACGAACCCACGTCCCCTGCATCGGCAGGTAGACTCTCAACCACTGCGCCACCAGGGAAGCCCTATGCCCTCATCTTAAAAATTAACTGGAGAATGCTTAGTGAAAGTAAAACATAAACCATAATACTGTATGACGTGCTAGTGTTTAAGTTATGAGTATAGCTGATAGTGTTAGTTATTCAAACTTTTAAAAAATCTCCTACAGGGCTTCCCTGGTGGCGCAGTGGTTGAGAGTCTGCCTTCCGATGCAGGGGACGCGGGTTCGTGCTCTGGTCCGGGAGGATCCCACATGCTGCGGAGCGGCTGGGCCCGTGAGCCATGGCCGCTGAGCCTGCGCGTCCAGAGCCTGTGCTCCGCAATGGGAGAGGCGACAGCAGTGAGAGGCCCGCGTACCGCAAAAACAAAAACAAAATCTCCTACAGAACTTTATGAGACTCTAAATCATTTATTTTTATTTTTTAGTGACTATATACAATCAAAATAAAAAGAAATCAAATGCTGAGACTGATATATTAGTGTTCAATGTAACATATACCTAAAAAAGAAGATTCAACTATTTAAAAAGTTGGAGTCTACTGATCTCATCCAACATGCTCATTTTATAGATGAGAAAAAAAACTAAGAAACCAGGAAGTCAAGTGACTTATTTAAGGTAACTGATACAGGGAACAGAGGTGGAACCAGAACTGAAGAATTCTGACTCCCAGATCTTTTCATTACACTGTATGGTCTTATTTAACAAGGTTTTTGTTCTAGAATTAAATAATGTTCTATCAAGAAAATATCACTTTCTCCCTAACACCATTATAAAGTCAAAGATGTGTTTCACACAATTGTTAACTAAGCCTAAAGTACTATGAAGAAACTGAAGTCTCTGTCCCAGGTCCAATGCAGCTTATATTCTGAGAATATAAGTAATGTACAAAAATAACGATGATAGAAGATTATTGTAAAAATGGGAGAACGGGATGTGGATCAAAGGGCACAAACTTTCAGTTTTAAGAAGCAAAAGTTATGAAGATCTAATGTTCAGTATGGTGACTGTTAATAACAGTACTTTATACTTGAAAGTCACTGAGAGTAGACCTTAAGGATTCTCATTACCAAGAATGTGTTAATTATCTTGATTTGGGTAATAGTTTCACAATGTATATGTATATGAAATCATGATATTGTATACTTTGACAAATATTATTGTATATATTTAATTATTCCTCAATAAAGTTGGGGGAAAGAATGAGAGGAGACTAAGCACTAAAGAATAATAGTACTATGATATTCAGGACGGCAGGATTATTTCTGCGTGGAAAAATGAAAAACAAAAAAAGGCTCATACTTGTTCCGTAATGAAAGATTATCCCAGTGTTGGAAGTTAGATAGCAGAAAAGAACTAGGAAAAGTTTGGATTTTGGGTCTACTATAGTCTAGGAAATAAAAAATCATACATATTTTGTTAGAATTAGATCTAGCTGGGACTTCCTCTGTGGCGCAGTGGATAAGAATCCGCCTGCCAATGCATGGGACACAGGTTCGATCCCTGGTCCGGGAAGATCCCACACATGCCGCAGAGCAACTAAGCCCATGCGCCACAACTACTGAGCCTCTGCTCTAGGGCCCGCGTGCCACAACTACTGAAGCTCGCACGCCTAGAGCCCATGCTCTGCAACAAGAGAAGCCACTGCAAGGAGAAGCCTGTGCACCGCAGCGAAGAGTAGCCCCCGCTCACCACAACTAGAGAAAATCTGTGCGCAGCAACGAAAACCCAACGCAGCCAAAAATAAATTAAAATTAAATCTTAAAAAAAAAAAAAAGAATTAGATCTACCTAATTTCCAGTCTAAAGAAAATACAGAGGCTATAAGAATTCACTAAATACACCACAGGGAAACAATAAGACAAATCCAGATGGTGGTACATAAGACTCTTCAAAAAGTCAATGTCATAGGGAAGAAAGCGGGGGGAGGTTTTCTAGATTTAAAAAGATTAAAGAGGGACTTCCCTGGTGGTCCAGCGGTAAAGAACCCGCCTTACAATGCAGGGGATGCGGGTTTGATCCCTGGTCAGAGAACTAAGATCCCACATGCCGCGGGGCAAATAAGCCCATGTGCCACAACTACTGAGCTAGAACACCTCAACTAGAGAGTGTGCATGCAGCAAACTACAGAGCCCATGTGCTCTGGAGCCCACGCTCCCTGGAGCCTGCACGCCACAACCAGAGAAGAGAAAACCCGCCACCACAACTAGAGAGAAACCCACTACTAGAGAAGCCCATGGGCCGCAACTAAAGATCCCATCATTGACCCTGTGTGCCACAACTAAGATCAATGCCGCCAAAAATAAATAAATAATAAATAAATCTTTAAAAATATTTAAAGAAAGAATAAATTTCTAAAGAAAAAAGATTAAAGAGACAAACAAATGCAATGTCTAAATGCGGATTAGATCCTATTTTGAAAAAAACAGATATAAAAGACACTTGGGGGACAACTGGGAGATTCTGATTATGGACTAGATCTTAGGGAATAACAGTTAATCTTCTTAGGAGTGATAATAGTATTGTTATGTAGGAGAAGAGCTTTATTTTTTAAAGATGCATGTTGAAGTGTCATGATGTCTGTACTCACTTTCAAACAGTTAAGCAAATGTATATATACATACACACACATTTGTTCAATCTAATTGATGGGTATTCAAGTGTTTGTACTAGAGTCTTTCAACTTTTCAACATGTTTAAAAATTATCATTAAAATTTTTTTTAAAAGAATCAGATATCTTGATAGAGAAGATCTAATCCACTAATTCTCTCTGTTTTTCAACAATTTTTTTTTTCTTCAGAAGAAACTGAGCCCAAAGTACCACAGCTAATGCAGGCCTTTTCTCAATAGAGATTAAAACTCAGGCAGATCTGCAGAATCTTAGCCCAAACTCTTCACATATGCCAGAAAACTGGAACCCAAGAAAAAACAACTGACCTGGGACAAACACCTACATGTGTATGTAAAAAACAAACATATTTTTATGGGTATTTTTCTATTTTTTTTTTTAACATTTAAAATTTTTATTGGAGTATAGTTGCTTTACAATGTTGTGTTAGTTTCTACTGTACAGCAAAGTGAATCAGCTATACATATACATATATCCCCTCTTTTTTGGATTTCCTTCCCATTTAGGTCACTACAGAGCACTGAGTAGAGTTCCCTGTGCTATACAGTAGGTTCTCATTAGTTATCTATTTTATACATAGTATCAATAGTGTATATATGTCAAGCCCAATCTCCTAATTCATCCCACATCCCCCTTTCCCCCTTGGTATCCATACATCTGTTCTCCACGTCTGTGGGTCTATTTCTGCTTTGTAAATAGGATCGTTTATACCAGTTTTTTCAGATTCCGCATATATGCGTTAATATATGATTATCGGTTTTGTCTTTTTGTTTAATATGTAATAATCCCATTACAACTACAAAAGAATAAAGATCTGTTAAAGACTATAACAACCTAGTACATCAGAAATTTGTACAAAGTCACTTCAGAATGCAGCATTAAATGGGAATTAGTTCATCAGATGCACAAAAAAACAAACAGTAAAATTTTAAACCACTTAACTAGTATCGCCTATAATATTGTCTCACAACTTTGTCGATTATGTCAATTATGCCTTCCAAAATCTGACAACATACCCTAATAACTTCATGTTTCACCATTCCCTCCACAAGCTTCTTGCCAGTCCCCCAAAATGCCATGTTTTTTCATATTTCTATACAAGTAATTTCCTCTGCACACAGAATGCCCTTCTGCCTTTTCTTCATCTACTCCTCTTTCAAGACCAACTTCTTATATCACCTCTCCAATGAAGTTTTCTGACAGCGCTCCACACTGCTCCTTGAACTTCCATAATACTTTTTTCATTGCTATAGAGACTTTTTAAACTTTTCCTAATTATTTAAACATATGATTCCTTCATTAGACCATAAGCTAATCTGATTTCACAGAGCAAGTCTTATTTATATCTCTACTTATAGTTAGCTTCAAATGCTGGCAATTAGAAATAACAGAAGCTGTCTATTTTTTTTTTTTTTTTTTTGCAGTACATGGGCCTCTCACTGTTGTGGCCTCTCCCGTTGCGGAGCACAGGCTCCGGATGCGCAGGCCCAGCGGCCATGGCTCACAGGCCCAGCCACTCCGCGGCATGTGGGATCCTCCCAGACCGGGGCATGAACCCGTGTCCCCTGCATTGGCAGGCGGACTCTCAACCACTGCGCCACCAGGGAAGTCCAACTGTCTATTTTTAAAAGACAGCTTTCTTCCTTTCAGGAAGAACCTAAAAAATAAAGTGTTTGCCCTGAGTTGAAAGTGATAGTTTATTATGAAGCAGATTCATACCTTGAATGACTTGGACAATTTGTTACTCTGCCCCTTTGATACTCTTGTCACATAGCCCACAAGCATGGAAACTATCTGAACAAATGCAAAGAAGCAATCTGACCTTGCTTATACCTACAAACCAATTATAATAAATACATAAAATTATCTGAAGGGTTTCCTGTGAGGGTAAGAACTCAGAGAAGTCCCAAAGTCACTAATTCATTACTTATTGAAGTCTTGAGCAAATGTATCATTAAGACTTCACACTCAAGTAAAATTCATATAAAATTACCCCCACATGTAAATATCTCTTTTTCTTAAACAGCTACCTTCAACAGAAATTTCATTTCTAAAAACAGAGCTATAATGGAAACTTCTAAAATTTTACTGCAAACATGCAAAAATATGGCATTACAATACCCAATGTATACTCAACAATATTTAACCACTCAGCTCAATATATGGAGTATATTCAAAACCTAGCTTGATCCTTGCTGCCTGCAAGTCAAAGTAGCTGATGCAAGATGAATACATGCTTGATTGTTCTTGGCCAACACACATGCATCTTTAAGTACATACGCATTAGTAAAGTCTCAACCTATGGTCCTTGAACTACCAGTGAAACATGAGGAGCCTGCTGGTAGCCTAGTACTGCCCGACAAGGAGAAGCAGAAAGCTGGGTAGGGATGGTGAGGGGTGGCAGGGAGAATCAGCTGCAGTGGTCCACCAAATGAAGATAAACCATTCAGGTGGTTTGCAGTAAGGAAAAAGGAGAGAATCACTAAATCAGCAAATTGATCGCCCAATTAATATGATCATGCTGCTTATCAAAATCAACTTAATGCTCCCTTGCAACAAGAGAAGAATGTGTTTCGGTCAAAAACCACAAGAGAGATAATTCATTAACATAAAGGCAAAAGTTCCTAATTACTGTTAATAACACTCAATAATCATTCACATTAGAAGACTCACCTGGGTATAGTACTACTAGCAAGGTGCTGCCAAAGCTTTGCATTTACTGTAAGAAAATCAGATTTAAAAATAAAATCCACTAATTACAATTTCTCCATAAGAAAGACAGGTATTACAGATTAGAGCCATCAAAAATCAAAGGAATGACAATTCCTATCATTTCTAGTGGCTTAAATCTTCTGTCCATACTGTGTATCACTAGCAACTGATTCCTAAATACAAAATCAGAGATGAAAAAGACAGCCCATTTAATATCCATAATGAGACTCTTCTTTCAAAATGTCTTTCCAACATAAATTCCAAAATAATCTTGACTGGGAAAAAATTTCAACCCTCTACTTAGTAGAAAATTGAAAACGAGTGGGACTAGCCCAGTGGAAGGTAGCTGATGAGGCGGGGGCTACAACATACCATGTCAGTTTTTTATGTAAACCAGAGTTTTAAAATCTTTTCTCAAAGAGGATTCAGCTTGCCCCATACGGCAGTATTTTCCAACTGTAGCTTCCCTGGCCTAATTTCGGTTCTCATACCTACTGGACCTACCTACCCACCCACAGTACCACTCACTGTATTTCCAACCTGCGTTTTCTTGCTGTATATGTCCCTTTTGGTCCTTTCCACACAACTCCACTCCTAGTCAAATAAGCCACCCTCTGTTTTATCAAGTAAATGCCTCCTATTTCACAGTGTGTCTCTCCAAATGGTATAAAATTTTATGCATCCCTCTCATAAAGCCCCAGAGCTCACCAACCCAAAAAAAATATGAAAGATTTTTACTTCTACTGTCACACTAGGGATAAAAAAGGGGGAGACTTAATCTTTAGTCCTAGTCACGTTCAGTGTGCTTCATTTTTTACTATAGGCACAGTCCTAAGAGTAGAAGCAAAAGAAAATTCAATAAGCAACCTAGTTAGATGATGTGTATAAATAATATATGGGACACTGAAAATACATAAGGAATAGATTTGCATGATATTCTTGGAGAAGAAAGTAACTGATAGGCTTCTCTGGTGGCGCAGTGGTTAAGAATCCGCCTGCCAATGCAGGGGAACACAGGTTCGATCCCTGGCCCAGGAAGATCCCACATGCAGCGGAACAACTAAGGCCATGTGCTACAAATACTGAGCCTGTGCTCTAGAGCTCACGAGCCACAACTACTGAGCCTGCGTGTCACAACTACTGAAGCCCGCGCGCCTAGAGCCCATGCTCCACAACAAGAGAAGCCACCGCAATGAGAAGTCTGAGCACCACAATAAAGGGTAGCCCCCTGCTCGCCACAACTTGAGAAACCCCATGCACAGCAACAAAGACCCAACACAGCCAAAAAAATAAAAACAAATAAATAAATTAAAAAAAAAAAAAAAGAGTAACTGATGTCTTGTAGAGGATGTGTTTGTTCTGAAGTACACCAACCTCAAAAGGGCTGTTGGTATATTCTGGGGCTGGATGCCTAAAAAGTCTATCTTGTATTAGGATATGAGTCACACTACAACTAAAATTTCTGCAACCACCGTACTAGAATGAAAAGTTCAAATACAATCAGATCTATCAGTTTCACAGGCAGACCTGTTCTCCCATTTCCCAATAATTCAACAAAATTCAGTATACTAAGTACTTACTATGGTCAGGTCCTGAGAGGTGATTCTCATTTCCCTACCTTTTGTGAAATTTTCATGACTCAATTCTTAGCACTTTCCTCCTCTTTTTACTTACTCACAGCAATCATTCACTTTTACACCTTCAGTCAATCCCCCAGGTGATTCCAAAATTCACATTCATAATCCTCAACATTTAGGAGTTCCATATCTAAACTTCTGCACCATCCTAAATGATATCTCAACTTAAAAATTCTTCTGTCATCTAAACCTTAAGCCACCTCAATATTCTTGGTTACCCAGGTTCACAAACATGGTATTTTCTTTTCTGTATCCACCCCTACATCCAATAAATCACCAAGTTCTGCCATTTTTTTTGTACCCTAATGGGTTCCTCACTCCAGTCTCTTCCCATTGTCAGCAATCCTCTATCAGTGTTTCTCGAACTTTAAGGTGCATGGGAATCATTTGAGAATCTTGTTAAAACGCAGATTCTGATTCAATAGCTCAGGGCTAGGGCTTGAGATTCTGCGTTTCTAACATGCTCCCATGTGATGGCAATGCTGCTGGTTTAGGGACCACACCTGTGAGCAGCTGAGGCCACTTTGTTTTCCTTTATTCCCTCAGCATGTGCACAATTTATTC
The DNA here is from genome assembly GCF_003031525.2 of Neophocaena asiaeorientalis asiaeorientalis. Taxonomy (NCBI): domain Eukaryota; kingdom Metazoa; phylum Chordata; class Mammalia; order Artiodactyla; family Phocoenidae; genus Neophocaena; species Neophocaena asiaeorientalis. Next base: position 3,127,328 of record NW_020173979.1, on the reverse strand, counting down.
AATGGTATTTTTATCTGTTTAAATAGTGTTTTATAGTTGCTTCATGTGTGCATATTTTATTACATTTTCCTAAAAAAGGATTCTGACATACTCAAGAAATAGGATAATGATTCCTTTTTTTGGAACAACAGCAACCAATACAAAGTTAGGCATACTTTGGGTACTCAGTGCTTGTTGATTTTAAAATGCTTCCCCAGAAAATACAACAATCGCCTCTTAATTACGAAGTTGAAGCGGGTTAATGGATTACCTTTGTCAACTTTTTAAAAGCCATTTCACTGCAGGTGCTTCCCTGGTGGCCCAATGCAGGGGACAGGGTTCAACCCCTGATCTGGGAAGATCCCACATGCCACGGAGCAACTAAGCCGGTGGCGAGCCACAATTACTGAGCCTGCGCTCTAGAGCCCACGTGCCGCAACTACTGAAGCCCGCGCACCTAGAGGCCTTGCTCCACAAGAGAAGCCAATGCAAGGAGAAGCCCGCGCACAGCAACAAAGACCCAACGCAGCCAAAAATAAAAATAAATAAATAGTTATAAAAAATAAAATAAAATAAAAACCATTTCACTGCAAATCAACCTTTTCACCAGATCTGACAGAGGAAATAAGCTTAAAACAGCTTTCTATTCATAGTTAAGAAAGCAAATGTTAATTTGTGAATTACTGGTTACAGATTTATTCTTTCTCCATCAGTGAAGGATTAAATACGTATTTAAAACTGAAACTGTAAGCACAGGCAACAAAGGGAAAAATAGATATACTGGACTTCATTAAACTTTTGTGCATCGAAAGACACCATCAAGAGAGTGAAAAGACAACCTACAGAATGGGAGAAAATATCTGCAAATCATATATCTTGATAAGGGTTTAATATACAGAATAAAGAACTCTTACAACTCAACAACGACAAAACCCCAAACAACCCAATTAAAAAATAGGCAAAGGACTTAAGTCGACATTTCTATCTATTAAAAGAAGATATTCAAATGCCAAATGAGCACATTAACATCACTAGCCATTACAAAATGCAAGCCAAAACTACAATGAGATACCACTCACTTCACACCCACTAGAAAGGCTATAATTTTTAAAACAGGAAATAACAAGTGCTGGTGAAAATGTGGAGAAACTGGAACCCTTGTATGCTGCTAGTAGGAATATAAAATGGTACAGCCACTGTAGGAAAGTCTGGCAGTTCCTCAAAAAGGTAAACACAGAATTACCACATGACCTATCAATTCCTAGGTTCTCCTAAGTATATATCAAAAAAGCACTGAAAATAGGGACTCAGCTATGTGTACACCAAAGTTCATAGCTGCATTATTCACAACAGCCAAAAAGTGGAGACAATACAAATGTCATTAATGGATGAAGAGATGATAATCAAAATGTGGTGTATATATACACAATGAAATATTATTCAGCTATAAAAAGGATTTAGTATTGATACTTGCTACAGCAGGATAAACCTGGAAGACATGTAAGTGAAATATACCACCAACAAAACAATAAACATTGTATGATTCTATTTATGTGAAATATCTACAACAGGCAAATTCAGAGACAAAACATAGAACTGCGGTCACCACAGGTTGGGAGGGGAGGGGAGCAAAGATACTGCTTAATGGATCCAGAGTCTGTTTGGAGTGATAAAAAACTCCGGAAATACACAGTGATGATGGTTGCACGTTGTGAATACAATTAATGCCACTGAACTGTACACTTAAAAGTGGTTAAGGTGGCGAGTTTTATATGTATTTTACTAAAATTTTTAAAACATAAAACTAGAAAAAAAGAAAAAACTAGCATTCTTTATTATAGCCCTGAGTTTAAGCTCTGACTCTGCCATTTGTAAGCTATGCCATGTTAAGCAAGTTATTTAATTTCTCCCAGCTTCAATCCATCTATAAAACAGAGATACTATCCACCTCCCAGAGTTGTTGAAGACTAAATGAGAACATAATCACAGAACCTGTTACATAATAAATACTGGATAAATGGTAGCTGTTGTTACTCAAAAACCATTGTTCTCATCAAGTAGGTGTTAAGGCTGCTATAAATGGATATCTGAAAGAATTCCATGATATTCTCAAGACACTCTGAAATAAAGCAGTCAATGTTCAGCATTCAGAGTTCTCCTCCTGTAAACCTGGAAACTGGTGACCGCCTGGGTCAGTAATCTTGGGATATCACTGAATGTATACAGAATACATGACACACCCAGAAAGTGAGAACCTACTTTGTACATCACTACTTTCATTAAAGAAATGATCAAAATATGAAAAGGTAACTGGCTGTCTTCAATGAATTTCATTTTATTGTTTTTTCTTCACATATTTCTTATTTTTAAAAATCCTCAGAGATTTAATTACTTAGCAAATGCCTTGGGCTAGAGCCTTGTCTAGAGGACCTAAGTGCCAGCCTCAGCATCACAATGTCATAATAAGGTGGAGAACCATACAAAATATGCTGTCTACAAATGTCAAAACAATTGGAAATTCTAGGAGTGTGAAAGCTTGGAGAGACCTGTTAAATGATCTTGTATAACTCCTGTAATATACCTTTCTTGATTAAAATTAGGCATTTAAAAAATGGTCAAAGTAGCTGAAACTCAAAAACTGAATTCTAGTCAAGGTATGCCAGAAGATACAGCAATTGATTCCAAAACAATTGACAACACAAATCCTGTAACATGAATTAAGCAATTTCCATATTCTATAACCTCTTACAAAAATTTCTCAAATTTCTTCAAAGAACTAATCCACCTAGAAAGGAAGTTTTTCTCAATATACACACAATTATTTGCATACTTAAGAGACTTAGATTCAGAGGGAAAGGGAAAGTACAGTATCTCAAATAGCAAAAAAAGTTGTTTTTTTTTTTAGTCATCTTACTAAGTCTGCTGATATTCAGAAAGTGAAGCCATACTAAAACGGTGATGTTTGCACTACACTGTGGATGTAATTAAATCTGTCATGAAAAGCATCGGAAACTGTACTTAACTCCATGCTGATAAAAAAATTTTCATAGGCCAGTATGTCCAGATTAAAACTACTAACGACTGTTGTACGTCTGAAAAGTGAAGGATCTGTGCCAACACCCTTAGGAAAAAGTCTTTCCCTTCCCAACAAAAATCTATCATGATAAGCAAGAAACTACTTAACATGTTAACCTGAAACCCTCACCTGAGCTAATTCCTTTAAACCACAATTAACTCTTTAACTATCATGACAATAATGAAGAATAAAGGCCTCCCTAATTAAATTCCAGAAGTAATCCTTTTATGCCACACAGCTCATTCCTTTACCCCAGTTACATCAGGGTCATGCCTTCTCTCCAGAAAAAAAATAGAGAGGTTTGGTGATTGAGGTTCCTTTTGTCTAAACTTTATTTCAAAAAGGTAAAGCACACCTTAAGATCCAGAGAACTCAGTTCTCAAAGAAACTGATACTATAGTTATCTAACTAGATACCATTGGTAATAAATTACCAAAAGCTAATACTTCTTGCTTTAAAAAGCCCATGCTAATAATGACCGGCTGGTCATAAGTCACACTATCAAAAGGCCATAAAACCATAAATTGGTTCAAGTGCATTACCAACAATAGAAAAATGCTGAGTTAGAATATTAAATAAGTGTGAAAATTTTTAATTAAAATTAAACACTACCTGTAACAAGCACACTACCTATACTTACTAAAAAGTAACAACACCTATAGTTCAGTACCATTAATTATCACCTCACCCGCAGGAAGAATCATCTGACCCCCAAGTTGATCTTAACCTAAGGGTGTTTTCAATCATGCCCTTTTTATCTTCCTGCCCTGTTTTCAGGGCAAATCTCATTGTTAATGTGCCACTGAGTAATTATGCTCTGACTTGAAATGCACTATTAAGTACCGTTTTCATGGACGATTTTTTCAAGACACGCTTCGCTGAGCTCTCAAACCATTTACCCAGGACTTAGACATACAGGATGCCCATATATTTTAAATGAAGTGGCATGGCTAAACATCAGGCAATTCAGGACATTCATCAGCCAAACCATTCATGTACATGGTTTACAGATGGAGCTTAGTGACAGGCAAGCAGCTGGTCTAAATGCTAGCTAGCATGTTAAGAAAAAGTTGTAAACCCACCCATCCCCAAACGACTTAGTCTAGGAACTCATGCCCCACAGTTTGAGACGTCTAACACAAGGTTGGAACAAAACCAACACTGTCATCTTTGCTGTTCCTAAAAGCGATTTCTTATTTACAACATTCTGTCCTCTACACAAGCTATAGAATGGACTCAGCAAGAGATCATTTAACTAAAAGTAGAATTAACTGTATTATTCTTCTGCTATACTACAACACCGATTGCATTAAAATACTCTCCTCAGCAAACTGCTTTTTACAATAAGAAGTGCGTTTCGTGTTACAGAAACTTTTACAGTACCGATCCTGCTAGGGTAAACGGACTCTCAGGCATTTGTACTTTTATCCTACATATTTTCCTTTACGTAAGACGGACAGGAATTTGACTAGCCCACCCCGACACTGGTCCAACACCCCCGGGCTGTAGCAAGAAGCCACGTTTTACTCGAGAAGACCGTTTCCCCACCCCTCGTTAAAGTAATGCCTGTGGCCGCTAGAGACTTCCCCGGCCGAGCTCCAGAAACTTGCAGGTTTAAATGGCCAAATTGGAACCAACCAGGGCAGCTGTCATCTGAAACTCAGGAAAGCTGAGACCAGCCAACTCTGCTGAACAAGGACGGGTGCGGAGAGATGTGACCGGGCGCGTCGGAGGGAAGGCATCAGGCTCCCCCCCAACCCCCATCAATTGGCTTTTCTGCAACCCCAGCGCCGCCATCCTGTTCCTGAATAATTAAACCAACTGGAGAGGGAGTGAGGTGGCCAGAGGCGGTTTCTGGTCCGAGTTTCCCGAGCCGAGACGGTGGGATCGAGAGGCTGAGGGCTTTATCGAGGGCCAGGGAGAAAAGGGGGCGACCCCGCGGCCAGCGGGACGGCCGGAAGCGGAGCGCAGGGAGTGACGTGGAGGCGGGAATGACAAAGGGGCACGGGGACCCCGGCCGCGCGGCCCGCGGGCCCGCAGGGGCCGGGACAGGTGGCCGGGCCTGGCCGGGAACAAGGGGTAGCCGAGAGGCGACGAGGCAAGAGCAGGGGGCCTCCGAGCTGGAGGAAAGGAGGGGACCGGGCGATTGCTCCCAGGGACTAGGCGTGGAAAGCAGGCGTGGTGGAGGGAGAGGCGAAGACGGGAAGAAGAAAGGAAGTCGATGAAGTCGAGAGAGAGCAGGAAAGGAGGAGCAAAAGTGAGAAAGGAAAAGCGGAAAGGGGCGATATCGAGTTTCTGACTCCTCGGGCGGCGTCAGCTCTTTCTTGTAGAAGCGGGTCGGGAGCGGAAGGTGGTGGTGCACAGAGCAGTAGTAATGGGAGAGTCGCAGGCGGGGTCCCAAATAACTGGCAGAGGGAATGCATTAGGCTGGCCGAAGGATGAAGTCCCAGCACCTTTTGGATTTGTGTAGAGTTCAGTGGGTTGGTATCCCGAGTCTGGGCTTACCCTTGCCTGCCCCACCCCCTTGCCCCCTAAAATCTCTGTGCCCCATTATTAGACGTAGAGGCGGTCATTGTGGTTGCAAACTGAACTCAGATTACAGAGGCAAGCCATCCGGTGCAGAGAGAGAGAAGCGTGGACCTTAGTTCAGGGGACGTGAGCTAGTTTCATTCTCACAGGACTGATTATTCAGACACAGTGCTACTTCTCAAGATCCTCCCTTTAAGTATCCTAGGTCGTCTTTAGAACAAAGTGAAATATAAATAAATAAAATACCCTGCTTTTTCTCAACTAGAATTTGGTACACTGACCACGCCCGACGTTCTTGGCGGTTGCTCTCCCAGTCTAAGCCAAATTGTTAATGGTCCCTTCAGAATCGTGCTTCTTGCCATGATGCCTTAAAATTTTTATCACCTCGCTTGGGTCTTTCTAAAGCTTATTTCTGCCTAAGAGCTGTTTTAACTATCTGCTCCATTTTTATAATCAGATTTCTTTTTTTAACATCCTGGGTCAGCTTTTGCTTAGCATTAAAGAAACAGATTTAAGTAAAATACCTAGGAAAGAGACTCTATGCAGCTTGGAATTTGCATTTAAATATATTTTCATACACTGCTGGTGGAAGTGTAAATTGGTTCAGTCTTTTTGCAAAGCAATTTGGAAACACAGATCAAGAGCCTTAGAAATGTTCATACCCTTTGACTCAGGATTATCCCACATGTGGGGATCTAGCTCACGGAAATAGTCCAAAAGAGAGACAAAGATTCATTTGATAATCAGATTAAAATGAATGTCCAACGAACAAACAAAACCCTATACTTATATGAAAACACAGAAATGCCTTGTGAGAAATAGAAGTCTGCTATATTAAATTTATACTGACAAATTAGCGTTGTCCTGGGTACTCATGAACATTCAGAGAGCTTATATACAAGTGACATCTTTATGAGTTTTCAGAGGGTGCTCTGATATTCAGTTACTGTGTTATAAAGCCTTCTATCTGATCATTCTCTGCTAAGTATTCACATTGGCAGATGGACACATCCCTTCGTCACTTCCCCAAAGGAGAGAAGCTGCATACTGATATCTTCAAAGGGATTGCTTTGTTCTAAATTTTGCTCTAGAAACTGTAGAAACCAAGACTTCCACAATGTCTATTAAACAGATGGTAGGCACCCAAGCGATGAGTGCTTTCTGAGGAGCATTGAGGAGTTGGCACTAGGAAAGAGAGAACAATGTCATTGAGAAATTCTTAGCCATGGATGTTCTCCACCTTGCCTTTATCTTAGACCAGAGACAGAAATTCCCAGGAGAGAGTAATGTGGTAGTTAAGGGCCCCACAGAATCTGGCTTTATCCTGTACTATAGCTGTATGACCTTAAATTTCTGTACAGCTCAGTTTCCTCACCTGTAAAATTGGGCCAATAATAATGCTGCAAACCCTGTGGGAACTCCTTATTAACTCTCCTCCTTACTTCACCTCTAGCATCACCTGTCTAACCATACTGCATGACCCAATCCACTTAAGATGTTTTATATATATAAACATGCCTTTGTGTGTGTGCTTTTCTACTTTTTTTTTTCTACTTTTTTATAACATCTTTATTGAGGTATAATTCATATATCATAATTTCACCAGTTTAAAGGGTAGGATTCAAATAAATTGGTGCAGCCACCATGGAAAACAGCATGGAGATTCCTCAAAAAATTAAGAATAAAACTACCATGTGATCCAGCAATTCCACTTCTGGGTGTTTATCCAAAGAAAATTAAAAACACTAACTTGGGACTTCCCTGGTGGCGCAGTGGTTAAGAATCTGCCTGCCAATGCAGAGAACATGGGTTCGAGCCCTGGTCCAGGAATATCCCACATGCCGTGGAGCAACTGACCCTGCATGCCACAACTACTGAAGCCCACGCACCTACAGCCTGTGCTCCGCAACAAGAGAAGCCACTGCAGTGAGAAGCCCACGCACCGCAACAAAGAGTAGCCCCTGCTCACCACAACTAGAAAAGGCCGCGCAGCAACAAAGACCCAACACAGCCAAAAATAAATAAATTTATATAAAAAAAAACACTAAGGGGCTTCTCTGGTGGCACAGTGGTTGAGAGTCCGCCTGCCGATGCAGGGGACATGGGTTCGTGCCTGGGTCCGGGAAGATCCCACATGCCGCGGAGCGGCTGGGCCCGTGAGCCATGGCCGCTGAGCCTGCGCGTCCGGAGCCTGTGCTCCGCGACGGGAGAGGTCACAACAGTGAGAGGCCTGCGTACCTCAAAAAAAAAAAAAAAACAAAAAACACTAACTTGAAGAGATGTGTGTACCCCCATGTTCATTGTGGCACTATTTACAATAGCCAAGATATGGAAACAACCTAAGTGTGATCAGTGGATGAATAGAGAAAATGTGGTGTATATATACAATGGAATGTTATTGAGCCATAAAAAGGAGACCTTGTCATCTGTGACAACATAGATGGACCTTGAGGGCATTATGCTATGTGAAATAAGTCAGACAGAGAGAGATAAATACTGTATGATCTTACTTACATGTGGAATCTAAAAAAAAACAATGTAACTCAGATACAGAAAACAGGTGGTTGCCAGAGGCAGCAGGTGGTGTGTTAGCAAAATGGGTGAAGGAATCAAAAGGTACAAACTTCCAGTTATAAAAGAAATAAGTCATGGTGATTTAAGGTACAGCATGGTGGCTATAGTTAATAACACTGTATTGCATATTTGAAAGTTGCTAATGGACCCTTCATACAAATGGGGATCATATGAGGTCTTTTGTGACTGGTTTCTCTCATGTAGCATAATGTTTTCAAAGTTCATCCATGTTGTAGCATGTATCAGTACTTCATTCCTTTTTATGACTGAATAATATTCCATTGTGTGGATATACTACATTTTGTTTGTCTATACGTCAGTTGATGAGCATTTAGGTTGTTTCTGCTTTTTGGCTATTATGAATAAAGCTGTTGTGAACATTCATGTACAAGTTTTTGTGTGAATGTAGGTTTTCAATTGTTCTGGGTAGATACTTAGCGGTGAAATTGCTTGGTCATATGGTAACTCTATGTTTAAGTTTTTGAGGAATTGGCAAACTGAATTTTCCAAAACAGCTGTACCATTTTATATTCCCACTAGCAGTTTATAAGGGGATATAAAATGGTGCAGCCATTTTGGGTATGCAGGGTATCTCATTGGGATTTTTGACTTGCATTTCCCCAATGACTAATAATGTTGAGTGTCTTTTCATGTGCTTATTGACCATTTGTATCTGTTTTTGGAAAAATGTCTACTCAGATCCTTGGCCCATTTAAAAATAGGATTATTTGTCTTTTTATATTGAGTAGTAAGGGTTCATCATATATTCTGATGAATATCCCTTAGCAGATATATGATTTGCAAATATTGTCTCCATTGTGGATTGTCTTCTAATTTTGCAGATAGTGCACCTTTGAAGCATGAAAGTTTTTAATTTTGATAAAAAGTCTACTTTAGGGCTTCCCCGGTGGCGCAGTGGTTGAGAGTCTGCCTGCCGATGCAGGGGACATGGGTTCGTACCCCGGTCCGGGAAGATCCCACATGCCGTGGAGCGGCTGGGCCCATGAGCCATGGCCGCTGAGCCTGTGCGTCCGGAGCCTGTGCTCCGCAATGGGAGAGGCCACAGCAGTGATATTAAAAAAAAAAAAAAAAAAAAAAAAAAAGTCTACTTTACCCATTTTTTCTTTGGTTTCTTGTGCTTTGGACCTCATACCTAAGAAACCATTATCTAATCCAAAGTCATGAAGATTTATACTTGTTTTCCTCTAAGAGTTTTACAGTTTCAGCTCTGACTTTTAGGTCTTTAAGCCACTTTGAGTTAATTTTTGTATATGGTATGAAGTAGGGGTCCAACTTCATTCTCTTGTCTGTGGATTTCCAGTGTCCCAGCCTTTGTGGGAGAGACTGTGCTTTATCCCATTGAATTGTCTTGGCACCCTTTTTGAAAATCAGTTGACCATAAATGTTTGAGTTTATTTCTGGACTCAATTCTATTTCTTCTTTATGTCTACATTAGTCTTTTTTTTTTTTTTTTTTTTTAGGGTCCGCGGGCCTCTTCACCGC
>NW_020173979.1:3053251-3117650 GCF_003031525.2 Neophocaena asiaeorientalis asiaeorientalis | reverse complement strand
TTTTTTTTTTACGGTCCGCGGGCCTACTCACCGCTGTGGCCCCTCCCACTGCGGAGCACAGGCTCCGGACGCGCAGGCTCAGCAGCCATGGCTCACGGGCCCAGCCGCTCCGCGGCATGTAGGATCCTCCCAGACCGGGGCACGAACCCGTGTCCCCTGCATGGGCAGGCGGACTCTCAACCACTGCGCCACCAGGGAAGCCCTACATTAGTCTTTATGTCTGTTTTTATGCCAGTACCACACTATCTTGATTACTGTAGTTTTATAGTAAGTTTTGAAGTTGGGAAGTATGAACCTCCAACTTTATTCTCCTTTTCAAGATTATTTTGGCTTTCTGGATTTCTTACATTTCCATATATATTTTATCAGCTTTTTCATTTCTGAAAAAAAAGAGACAGCTGGAATTTTGATGGGAAATGTGTTGAAACGGTAGATCGGTTTAGTGAGTATTGCCATCTTAACAATATTAACCTTCCAATTGAGGAACATGGATGTCTTTCCACTTATTTATGTCTTAAATTCCTCTCAATGACATTTTATCGTTTTCAGTGTACAAGATTTGCACTTCTTTTGTTAAATTTACTCCTAAGTATTGTATTCTTTTTCATGCTATTGTAAATAGCATGATTTTCTATTTACAAATAGATTTATTGTCTTTATTTCCTTTTCAGATGGTTTGTTACAAGCATATGGAAATACAATTGAGCTTTGTATATTGATGAAGTATCCTACAACCTTGCTGAACTTGTTTATTAGCTCCAGTATTTTTATTTATTTATTTTTTGTGGTACGCGGGCCTCTCACTGCCGTGGCCTCTCCCGCTGCGGAGCACAGGCTCCGGACGCGCAGGCTCAGTGGCCATGGCTCACGGGCCCAGCCGCTCCGCGGCATGTCGGATCTTCCCGGACCGGGGCACGAACCCACGTCCCCTGCATCGGCAGGCGGACTCTCGACCACTGCGGCACCAGGGAAGCCCCAGCTCCAGTAGTTTTTGTTTCAAGTATTTTGGGGCTTTGTTGTTAGGTGTTATATGCTTACAATTGTTATACCTCCAGTGCCTTCTTTATTCAGCTAATTCTCCAAGGAGAACTGGCAAAGGGAAAGGAGGAAGGAGAAGAAATGGGTAGGAGGGGGAAAGGGAAGAGAATGAAGTCCAGTAGCTGTCAAACTCTAGTGTGGATTTCAGTCACTTGGGGAGCTTGTTAAAATCACAATTTCCCAGAGATTCTGATGGTGGAGTCTTGGAACCAGCATTTTTAATGCATGCATCAGGAGTTTCCTGATGCAGTTTGGTCCACAGATGGAATTTCACAGAACACATGTTCTTGACAAAACTTGTTTCTCCACATTCCCTGCCAACCTGTTTTTACTTTAGTCTTTCTCATCCTCTACAAATGGCACTCTAGTCCATCCAATTGCTCAAGCCTCAAACTTAAGAGTTATTGGTGATTCCTCCATCTTCCTCACCTCCTGCACCCAGTCCATTATCAAGTCCTTTATATGCTATCCATTAAATATATTCTGAGTCTCTCCTCTTTTTCCCTGTCTGTGTTGCCACCAGCATCTCTCACTTTGGCTACTGCAATACCCTCCTAACTGGTCTTCCTGTACCCTTTCCCACCTCCTCCTATAATTCATTCTCCAGTCAGCAGCCATCATGATTTAAAAAAAAATTTTAACATAGCACACTGCACATACTTAAAGTGTATACTTTTATAAGTTTAACAAATATATACACCTATGAATCCATCACCACAATCAACATAATGAATATATCCATCACCCCAAAAGGTTTCCTCATGCCCCTTTGTAATCCCTGTCTACTGCATCTCCCGAGTCACCTGTCCCCAGGTAACCACTGATCTGCTTTATGTCACTATAGATTACTTTGCATTTTCTAAAAATTTCTGTAAATGAAACCATACAGTAGGTACTCTGTTTGGTATGGCTTCTTTCACTCAGCATAATTAAGATTCATCCATATTTTACAGTTTATTCCTTTTAAATACTGAGTAGCTTCCACTGTATGTTTATGCCAGTTTGTCCAATCACTTGGTGAACTTTTGGGTTGTTTCCAGCTTTTCGTGATTACAAGTAAAGTTGTTATGAACATTTGTGTACAAGTCTATGTATAGGCACATCCTTTTCTTTCTCCTGGGTAAGTATCTAGCAGTAGAATGGATCAATCATATGGTCATTTTTTTGGGGGGGGTGTTGTTTGTTTGTTTGTGTTTCGAATTTTATATTATTTGCTTTTTTATACAGCAGGTTCTTATTAGTCATCAGTTTTATACACATCAGTGTATACTCGTCAATCCCAATCGCCCAATTCATCATACCACCACCGCCACCACCACCACCGCTGCTTTCCCCCCTTGGTGTCCATATGTCTGTTCTATGCATCTGTGTCTCAATTTCTGCCCTGCAAAGCTTCCCAGCTTACCCTTCCCCCTCCCCGTATCCTCAAGTCCATTCTCTAGTTGTTTGTTTGTTTTTAAAGAAACTACCAAACTATATTCCAAAGTGGCCTTACTGTTTAGGTTCCCATCAGTATTGTATGAAAACTCCATTCCTCCACATCATCACCAACACTTGGTTTGGGTCAGTTTTTTTTTTTTTTTTGCGGTACACGGGCCTCTCACTGTTGTGGCCTCTCCCGTTGCGGAGCACAGGCTCCAGACGTGCAGGCTCAGCGGCCATGGCTCACAGGCCTAGCCGCTCCACGGCATGTGGGATCTTCCCGAACCGGGGCACGAACCCCGTGTCCCCTGCATCGGCAGGCGGACTCTCAACCACTGCACCACCAGGGAAGCCCTGGGTCAGTTTTTAATATTAGCCATTCTAATAAGTGTGTAGTATCTCACTGTATTTTTAGCTTTCATTTCCCTAATGACTAATGATGTTGAATATCTTCTCCTGTTATTATCTACCATTTGTATATCTTTTGTGAAGTGTGTGTTCAAATCTTTTGCCCATTTGTAAATTGGGTTGTTTTCTTATTACTGAGCTTTGAGAGTTCTTTATATTTTCTGGATACAACTCTTTTATCTGATATTTAATTTGCAAATATTAACTCCTATTCTTTGCCTTATCTTTTTATTCTCTCTCTTTTTTTTTAATTGGTCACACTGCACGGCTTGTGGATCTTAGTTCCCCAACCAGGGTTTGAACTTCAGCCCTCAGCAGTGAAAGCACAGAGTCCTAACCACTGGACCACCAGGGAATTCCCTTTAGTCTCTTAAAAGTGTCTTTTGAAAAAACAAAATTTAAAAATGTTGATGAAGTTCAGTTAATCAATGTGTTCTTTCGTAGATCATGCTTTTGGTGTCATATAGAAAAATCTTTGCCTATCTCAAAGTCAGAAAAACTTTCTCCCTTTTTTTCTTCTTGGCTCTTTATAGTTTGGGGCTTTACATTTAGGTTTATTATCCATTTTGGGTTAATTTTTGCATATGGTGTAAGGTATGAATCAAAGTTTGGTTTTTGTAATTTTGGTTTTGAATATAAATATACATCATTTAGGAACATTTGTGGAAACTGTCTTTTCTCCTCTCAACTGTCTTTGCACTTTTGTAAAAATAAAGTGTTGTCCAAATTCCAATAGCCAAGACATGGAAGCAACCTAAATGTCCATCAACAGATGAATGGATAAAGAAGATATATATACAATATATATACGATGGAATACTACTCAGCCATAAAAAATGAATGAAGTAATGCCATTTGCAGCAACATGGATGGACCTAGAGATTATCATACTAAGTGAAGCAAGTCTGAAAGAGAAAATCAAATATCATATGATATCATTTATATGTGGAATCTAAAATATGATACAAGTGAACTTATTTACAAAACAGAAACAGACTCACAGATATAGAAAACAAACTCATGGTTACCAAAAGGGAAGGGGGGAGAGGGATAAATTAGGAGTTTGGGATTAGCAGATACAAACTACTATATATAAAACAAACAACAAGGTCCTACTGTATAGCACAGGAAACAATATTCAGTATCCTGTAATAAACCATAATGGAAAAAAATATGAAAAGAAATATACACATATATATATATATACATATATATATATATATATATATATATATATATATATAACTGAATCACTTTGCTGTACACCAGAAACTAACACAACACTGTAAATCAACTATACTTTGATTTAAAAAAAAAGAGTTGTCCATATATGTGTAAGTCTATTTCTGGACTCTCTACCCTGTTTCTTGATCTATTTGTCTCTCTTGATGCCAAGATCACATTGTCTTGATTACTGTAGCCTTATAATAAGTCTTGAAATCAGGTGTATTAATCCTTCAACTTTGCTCTTTCTTTTCAAAGTAGTTTTGACTATCCTAGGTTCTTTACATTTTCATGTGAATTTTATTTTTTTACGTATTTATTTATTTTTAATATTTATTTATTTATTTATTTGGTTGCACCGGATCTTAGTTGCAGCAGGTGGGCTCCTTAGTTATGGCTTGCCGGCTCCTTAGCTATAGTACGTGGCTCCTTAGTTGTGGCATGAGAACTCTTAGTTTCAGCATGCATGTGAGATCTAGTTCCCTGACCGGGGATCAAACCCAGGCCCCCTGCATTGGGAGCGTGGAGTCTTACCCACTGTGCCACCAGGGAAGTACCCCCCATGTGAATTTTAGAATCATCTTTTCAATGTTTTTTTTTTTAACCAAAAAGACTCTGTAGTGATTTTGATTGAATTAACATTGACTCTAACTTTGGGACAACTGACATATTAACAATATTGAATCTTTTGAAGCATGAACGCAGTATATCACAGTATATTTCTGTTTACATCTTCTTTAATTCCTCTCAACAATGCTCTGTAATTTTAACTGCACAAGTTTTTGTTTGTTTGTTTGTTTGTTTTTTGGCTGTTCTGTGTGGCTTGTAGAATCTTAGTTCCCCAACCAGGGATTGAACCCAGGCCCACGGCAGTGAAAGCACTGAGTCCTAACCACTGGACCATCAGGGAACTCCCTAAGTGCGCAAGTCTTTTATATCTTTTGTCAGATGTATCCCTAAGGACTTCATTTTCTGATGTTATCAATAACAATATGGTTTTTATAATTCCAATTACTGCCTGTTTGTTGCTAGTACATAGAAATACAATTGATTTTTGGATGTTGATCTTGTTCAATCTTGCTAAATCATTTGTCAGTTGTAGTAGCTCTTTTAGAGATTCCATTGGATTTACTAAATAGATGATCAGGTTGTCTGTGAATAAAGAGAATTTTACTTCTTTTCCCATAGGTATGTGTTTTTGTTCCCTGCCTAATTTCACTGGTTAGTAGGCATTACAATGTTGAATGGAAGTGGTAAGTTCAGACATCCTTACTTGTTCCTTATCTTAGGGGAAAAGCATTCATCTTAACCATGAAGTATGATGCCAGCTATAGGCTTGTCTTACATAGTCTGCAAAATATACATAACATGGTGTTTATCATTTTAAAATGTACAATTCAGTGGCATTAAGAGCATTTATGTTTGCAACAATTACTACAGTTTAGTTCCAGAACTTTTTACTCACTGCGAAAGGAAACCTGGTGCCCATTAAGTAGTCACGCCCCATTCCTCTTCCTCCAAGTCCCTGGCAACCTCTAGAATGCCTTCTATCTCTATGGATCTGCCTATCCAGGATATTTCATATAAACTGAATCATAGTACAGTGGCCTTTTGTGTCTGGCTTCTTTCACTTAGCAGGTATCAATACTTGATTCCTTTTTATGGAAGAACAATATTTTATTGTGGATTTTATTATGGATATACCACATTTTGTTTATTCATTCATCAACTGGTGGACATTTGTGTTTCTACCTTTTGACTGTTGTGAATAGTGCTGTTATGAACATTCACATTCAAATTTTTGTTTGAACACCTGTTTTCAATTGATGGCTAGGACTGATGGGACATATGATAATTCTATGCTTCATTTATTCAGAAGTCACCAAACTGTTTTCCACAGTGGCTACATCATTTTACCTTCCCATCAGTAATGCATGAGGGTTCCATTTTCTTCACATCCTTAACACTTGCTATTGTTGCAACTTGAGTTGTTCCTTCTTCCTCCTCTTCTTCTGCAGTGGGTGTGCAGTGGTATCTCATTGTGGTGTTGGTTTGCATTTCTCTAATGACTAATGATACTGAAAATCTTTACATGTGCTTTTTGGCCCTTTGTGTATCTTCTTTGGAGAAATGTCTGTTCAAGACCTTTTGTCCGTTTCTTAATTTGGCTTTTCTTTTCATTGTTGAGTTGTGAGAGTTAGCTATAGGTTTTAAATAGATGCCCTTTATTAGATTGAGGAAGTTCCTTTCCATTCATAGTTTACTGAGAGTTTTTCTTTTTTCTTTTTAAATCAAAAATGGTTTGGGACTTCCCTGGCGGTCCAGTGGTTAAGACTCTGTGCTTCCAATGCAGGGAGGGGGTGCAGGTTCGATCCCTGGTCGGGAAGCTAAGGCCCCACATGCCTCAGGGCCAAAAAACCAAAAGGTTGTAAAACAGAAGCAATATTGTAACAAATTCAATAAAGACTTTAAAAATGGTCCGCATCAAAAAAATCTTTAAAAACAAAACAAAACAAAAAAAATGGAAAACGTTTTGCCAAATAATTTTGGGGGGCATCTACTGAGATGGTTATATGGTTTTTCCATTTTAGTTTGCTACTATGATGAATTACACTGATTGATTTTCAAATGTTAAATCAAGCTTGAATTCCTTGGAAAAATCTGACTCGATCATGACGTTTGTCCTTTTTTATATACCATTGGATTCACTTTGCTAAAATTTTGTTCAGAATTTTTCCATCTATGTTTATGAGGGATATTTGTCTATAGTTAGTTTCCTTTAAAGTTTTTTCTTTAGTTTTGGTATCAATATCATTTCAATGTTTTGGAAGGGGAAAAGTAACTCTAAAGAACAAAGGAGGGCTTCCCTGGTGGCACAGTGGTTGAGGGTCCACCTGCCGATGCAGGGGACACGGGTTCGTGCCCTGGTCCGGGAAGATCCCACCTGCCGTGGAGCGGCTGGGCCCGTGAGCCATGGCCACTGAGCCTGCGTGTCCGGAGCCTGTGCTCCGCAACGGGAGAGGCCACAACAGTGAGAGGTCCGCGTACCGCAAAAAAAAAAAAAAAAAAAGAATAAAATACCTAGGAATACATCTAACCAAGGAGGTAAAAGACCTGTACCCAGAATACTATTAAGACATTGATGAAAGAAATTGAAGACAACACAAAGAAATGGAAAGATAAACTGTGCCCATGGACTGGACAAATTGATTTGTTAAAATGACCATATCACCCAAACAATCCACAGATTCAATGCAATCCCTATCAAAATGCCAATGGCATTTTTCACAGAACTAGAACACATAATTCTGAAATTTGTATGGAAACACAGAAGAACCTGAAAGCTAAAAAAAATTCTTGAGAAAGTGGTAGGGATGAAAATATTTTTTCCTCTGTTTTTTTCTTTAAAAGGGCAATGTTGTAGCAAATAGACTAGTTCTTCCAGCCTGCCTTATTGAGACATCATCTCCACTTCCTGAGGTTTTCCAAGCTCAGGAACCTGATTTTATTTTTTCATGGAGGGTGAAAGCTCAGGGAAATGATAAGGAATAGATACATATGATGGAATGCCACACTATTCATTTATGCCTGGGAAGATAACTCTCCAGTCCTGGTTGTATGTGCCAGTCTCCCTCCTAATGCCGCAGGTGGGACCTTTCAAGAGACCAAGTTCAGAAGGTTGCTTGGTAAGAAAATAATTCAAGCAGGTGGCGCTGGATCTTCCTAAGGAATGTTTCTGTTATCTGTTTTCTATCTTCCTCCAGTCTGAAAATAAGCAGATATACTTTTCTCTGGATAAATGGAATCAATTCTGAAAATCAGAGTATTCTGTCCCTTGGAAAATGTTGAAGAGATCCTATAAAATCTTGCTCTCTAACGCAATTTTCTGGACTCCATGTAGAACACTATTATGCCTAGACAATGGACTTACTGCAACAGCTGAATAAAGGTTAGATTTGAGTGTGTGTAGTTTGAGCTCGCCTAGTATTCATTCATTCTTCCCTTAGTAACAGTGCCCTGAATTCCCTTTGAAGAACGAATTCCTCCCACCCATGATTCCGTCCATATGGTTCTGATGGAGCACACACCATCCCCTACTTCAGGGTGGTTCCAAGACCTAGACTTGAGCCAGTCAGTGCATTCTAAAACCATGATGGGTTTAGGATGGGCATGTGAACCATTTTGGACAGATTAGAATCAGATTCAGGACTTTTTTTTTCCCCACAGTGGTTTAGAAGAAAGAATCTTTTTTTTTTTCTGAACATGAATTTGGGAGGACATAAACTTGGAGCTACCTGGAACCCCCGTCAAGGGAAAAATTGGGGGCACTTTCCAATAGGAGAGGGCCTACCCAAGAGACAAGCCAAGCCAAGCCAGAGGAAAATACAGCTGAGAAACAGGGAAAAAAACCAAGCCTTGAACACCACGTGAGCTGGATCCGGCAATGCCTAAATCTACTGCCTGGAATTTTCAGTTCCATAAAACAATACATTTTCACTGTATTCCCTGTAAGTCTGCTTGAGTTGGGATTCCCTTGCTTGAGGATAGGAAGTAGGTTTTATCTATCTTTGTCTCTCAAGCACCTAGAACAATGCCTGGCACACACCTTCCTCATGTGTCAGGGTAAAGAGGTTTAGACTTTATCTTGGGCAGGTGAGGAGTAACTGAAGGGCTTTAGGTAGCAGACACACGTGGCATTTTGTGTATCAGAGCTACGGATGGGTAGAGTTTGGCGTTTCTGCTGCTTGCGAAAGCAAGCAGGGGTGAACATGATACCCTTACCTCGTAGCCCACCTGGCTGAAATTGCACACCTGCTGACAACAGGAGGACGGAGCTGTAACTGAGTTATATGCCCCCTCTAGAGGTATGTGAGCGATAGGCCTTCTGTCTGGACTGCTCCAGCAAGGAGTCTCCAAGGTGTCCACGAGGCAGAACTGCACACATCGAGAGCCGGCGGTAAAGCACGTTTCACAGGGTAACATCAGGCACTCATTGAAGGAATGCAAGAGCTGTGGGCGATTAAAATCTAATTGAAACAAGCATCCTGTGAATGGCTTCCAGAATCCAGGAAAGAAAACACTGTTAAACGTCTGCAAATTATTTTATGGTCAAACACCCCCCACTCCCTTTCCCCACAGACAATCCTATTGGCAGAATTGATGTCTATCTTCTATTCTTCTTTTACTCTCAGAGTCTCTCAATTACCAGATGTATTATCGTATGACTGTAAAGTGCAGTGAAGTCTGTATTCCCTTCTAGATGTGAACCTTGAGGGCAGAGACAGTTATTCATGTTTATTTCCCTGCTGTCCTCACACTCTCCATGGTGCCCTCAGTCCCTGTTTGTTGAATTGAATTGGTGAAACTCCATCTCTAGATAAGTCTGATCCAAAAAAATGATCGAAGATACACATATTTGCTGACTCCCTACGTATATTAGGACTCTCTGCGACTGCTGCTGGAAACCCAACTCAAACTGACCTAAGTAAAAAATCAAAAAACCAAAAACCAACCATCGATCACCTTTAGGCACAGCTAGATCCAGATTTTCAGTGTCACCCAGACTCTTTTTCTCTACATCTTTTGGCTCTCTGCTTTCCTTTGCCTTAGGCTTCATTCTCAGGCAAGCTCTGTGCTGGAGATGACAAGGATGGTCACCAGCATCTATAGGCTAAATTCTGCCAGTTTAGCAAGCCCAGCAGAAAATAGTTCCTCTTCCTCAATATCTCTGGCAAAGCTCCTGAGATCAAGTTTCATTAGCTTGGCTCGGGTCATGTGCCCATTACTAAACCAGCTGTAGCCCGGAGACTGGGCTGCACTAATTGGTCAGGTCTGAGTCACACGCCCATTCTTGGCACCAAGGAGTGAAGCCCTTTCCAAATCACATGGATTGAGGGTAGGGGAAGAGTGTTCCCCAGAGGAAAATGAGGGTCATACTACCCGAAGAAAGGAAACTAGATTATGGGCAGCTAAAACTCACAATGTCCATTCTATACAAACATTTGATAATTCGTGTGTGTGATTATATCAACAACGATAATAATAATGGTAGCCACCATCAACTAAGTTGTTTCACATTAAGACAACGTAGGTTAGAAGCACAGGAGAGTATTTGATTTTTTTGTCTTCCCCTTCCACCACCCAATCGGCTGGGCCATTCACACAGCAAACACTGAGCTCTATAACGTCTGAGTCTTCTACCAGATACTCAGAGAAAAGTAACAGGAGATCCCTGCCCGGAGGATGCCAGTCTGGTGGGGGGAGACAGACGTATAAACAAAGGATTACCACACAATGTGGTAAGTGTTAGAGCAACATTCTTTAGAACAAATTTTTCCTTTTGTTTCCTTCCACACAAAGGGGTTTTAACATCTTATTAAAATTCAGTGGTGTTATGAAAAGAGGCTCAAAGAATTTCGATCAAGATCAAAATTACTGGGCTTCCCTGGTGGCGCAGTGGTTGCGAGTCCGCCTGCCGATGCAGGGGACACGGGTCCATGCCCCGGTCCGGGAAGATCCCACATGCCGCAGAGCGGCTAGGCCTGTGAGCCATGGCCACTGAGCCTGCGCGTCTGGAGCCTGTGCTCCGCAACGGGAGAGGCCACAGCAGTGAGAGGCCCGCGTACCACAAAAACAAAACAAAACAAAACAAACCAAAATTATTTCTACCATGGACCTCAACAAGCATTATTAGATCCAGAAAAGAGTGGTCAAAATGGGGTGATCCTGGTCAAATTTCTCTTTGCAATTATGAAAATGTACGTACTGCTCCCCAGCTGCCAGCTTCAGGGTGCCATGTCCATTCTGACATGTCCACCTCTCTCAACATATCTAGTCTATGTGCAGTTAAATTGTCCTGTGCCCCCTAGACCTCACAAAATCATCCAGATTAATCCACTATCTTTTAAAGTGTAACAAAGGCCATTTGGGGTGGTATTCTCACGCGTGTGAAATGCCATCAACTTATGGTGTACATTTATTACCATTTCCAGTACTCTTGTAATTCTTCTGTTTTATTTTTATTTTTTTATTGAAGTAGAGTTGATCTACATAATTCTTCTGTATATACTTCTTTATATAGTTCTTTTTTTTTTTTTTTTTTTTTTTTTTTTTTTTTTTTTTTTATAGTTCTTTTAATGAAGTATAAAATCTAATTTTGGTGTTAGCTTGTCTTTAACACCTCCTTAACACATGCTAATCTCCTTTTAGGAGAGAGAGAGAGAGAGAGGGAGAGAAAGAGAGAGAGAGCCTCAGTGTCAGAACCTTTAACTGGTAACTAACTGTACCTAGCCGGAACTCAGTGACACTATTTTGATTTCATTGTGTTTACTTTTACAGTTACCTTCTATTTATGGAAAACCATCCAGGCTTTCCAACTGTCATGATATAGCTTCCCTTTAAGGAAGCATATTTAACTTTTGGGTTAATCAAAGTAAATTATTAAGGAAATGCTGATACAGTTGGGATGTGGACATAGCAACATTTGTGAGGGTGGGTACCACTCAGCTCAAGTTTAGGGAGCACTGCCCTCACCTGTTGGGGTCCCTATTTTTGACCTTTTGGACAACTTTTTATTTTTACTTTTTTATAAATTTATTTATTTATTTTTGGCTGAGTTGGGTCTTTGTTGCTGGACGCGGGCTTTCTCTAGTTGCAGCGAGCAGGGGCTACTCTTCGTTGTGGTGTGCGGGCTTCTCATCGCCGAGGCTTCTCTTGTTGCGGAGCACGGGCTCTAGGCTCCGTGGCATGTGGGATCTTCCCGGACCAGGGCTCGAACCCATGTCCCCTGCATTGGCAGGTGGATTCTTAACCACTGCGCCACCAGGGAAGCCCTGGACAGCTTTTAATAATCATCACCCCTAGGCAGCTTTCCCTTCCCACTCTGTGTCCTTCAGAA
This sequence comes from Neophocaena asiaeorientalis asiaeorientalis, assembly GCF_003031525.2. NCBI lineage: Eukaryota > Metazoa > Chordata > Mammalia > Artiodactyla > Phocoenidae > Neophocaena > Neophocaena asiaeorientalis. The sequence continues at coordinate 3,105,661 of NW_020173979.1, read as the reverse complement.
ATTTTGCGCAGTATTCTCTTATAACTCTCCTACCTGTAGTTGTCTGTAGGGCAGTCTTTCCAGCTAGACTATATTTTTCTTATTTCTCTGTCCTCAGTTCCCAGGACTGAACCTGGCCCAGAGCAGGCCCAGGATTAAGTTGGTTGCCCCTGTGCTCTCATGCACGAAGACGGAGGTTTCAGGACTGTCCCTACGGGATCAGGACTCGGCTACCTCGTGCCAAAGCAGTTCTGCCCCCTTGGAAGTCTGTCTGTCATGGATCTGCTGGAGTCCGCGTTGACGTCTGGGAAGGAACTTCAGCCGGGGCACGCTGGATCCCTGACGGACGTGAGTGGCAGGGGAACCACATAGCCCAGGGTATGATCTTGGCCGATGTTACTGACCCACTATTGGAGCGGAGGGGCAGACTTTGACCCTGAAGGGGACACATGGGCCCCGTAGGCTGAAAGAGAGCGGTCTGTAAGGGGATGCTGACTCTGTTCTCCCTGCCACTGGGCCACTTGCTAGCCTGGCCCTGGGCAGCCGTCTTTCAGCTCACGTAGAAGGGACACGCTAGTTGATGTTGGAATGTCCAGCTTTCGGTGACGAGTAATAAGCACAGAAGTGGAAACCCTTATCCTGTTCATCGGGCCTGTGTATGTGTATTGGTAGGGGAGGGCAGGAGACGAGAAGGTAGCACCTGAACACCAAACCTTGGTCTTCTATGAGTCCCTGGTCCTGATTCTGAATAGTCGAGGGGCACCTTTGGGAATCCAGGAGTTCCCTTTCCACCCCCCGCCCCGACCCCAGACTTGCATCCCTTAGCTGAAAAACTATGAATTTTTTTTTAAGGTAATTAAATACAGGCAGAACTTAATGGAGGCACTACCCATCACAGGACCAGAACTAAAAGACTTTTGAAAAGCAGGAGCTTCTTGGAAGCATTTGCTTTTATAAACAAACCCGTTCTGCCTACACTTAGAGCACCAGCATGGAGCGTATTTCTGAGAATCTCTACAGCGTGTCCCCCATGGCACATCTGGTTTTGATTGATAATAAGCCCAATGGGCAGAGGTGCACCTGGAAAAAAGAAGTCTCCTAATTGGCTCTGCCCCACTTGCCAGTGGCAGGAGTGGTTAATCGCTTAGTTTCCTCAACTTTGCTTATTAAAGTTCTCTCAAGGGGCCTGGGGCCTGGGGCCTGGCCTGAAGCAGCCCAGTGAAGCAATTTCTTTGAAGTCTGCAGTTTTATCTTAAAAATGCAGGCGATTTTTATATTCTATAGCGTAACATATCCCTGTTTGCTTCCATATGAAAATGTGTAAAATAACTTTCTGGTGAAATTGCTTACATCTCTCTACTCCCAACTTGTTTTCCTATCACCAACTTTTGGGGAAAAATCAAGTCCCAGAAGCAGCTTTGAGTATCTCTTAACATACTGCTGCTGTGTGCTCCCAGAGAGCCTGCCAGGGTGAAAGTGAGTTGCCAGGTGATCCCAGCACCTTTCAAATGTCTTCCAGAACATACACAGAGCTTCTGTAAGCCCTCCTCCATGCATGGAGGGTGCTTACAGGAAGTGGAGAGGTTGGTGGTAAAAAGACTTTCCCACTGGAGAGCATTTGTCTGCTCATCCCTAGGGCTTGGTAAAGATAATGGGAGGGTTAGGATTAAAAAGGAAGACAGGGTTTCTTAACTTGGTTATACAACTTCTCTATGAGAATGTTTAAATTTTGCATTTCCATTTTGATAATATTTTTTTTAAAATGGATAGGCATATTCTAGATCATCTGAATGTTGGCCTCAGTAATAATTCTGTTATCAAGTGAATTGTGGTCCCAGGCTAGTACTTTCAGTTTCATGGGTTAACGAGAAAAGAGCCAAGTTTAATTTAATACATGTTATGGACTGTTTGTGCCCACCCCCCATTCATGTGTTGAAATCTAATCCTTGATGTGATGGTGTTTGGAGGTGGGGCCTTTGGGAGGTAATCATGAGGGTGGGACCCTCAGAATGAGATTAGTGTCCTTATAATAGAGGCCAGAAAGCTAGCTTGCTCTCTTTTTGCCCTGTGACCATACAATGAGAAGTCAGCAGTCCGCAACCCAGAAGTCTGGCCCTCATGAGAACCTGACAATCACTCTGGTCTCAGACTTCCAGCCTCCAGAACTGTGAGAAATAAATTTCTGTTGTTTATAAGCCAGTCAGTCTATAGTACTTTGTTATAGCAACCTGAATAGACTAAGATAATGTGTAAGTGATGTATTAACTATTACATTTAGAATGGATAAACAACAAGGTCCTACTGTATAACACAGGGAAGTATATTCAGTATCCTGTGATAAACCATAATGGAAAACAGTATAAAAAAAGAATGTCTATATGTGTATAACTGAGTCACTTTGCTGTACAGCAGAGACTGGCACAACTTTGTAAATCAACTATACTTCAATTTTAAAAAATCGAAAAAAGAAAAAAATGTATGCAGACATAAGTGATGTATTTACACCAAATGAGGGCTAAATGCACCATGGTGTGCTGCTTTAACAAAGGTTTTCCCAGTATTTCCATTAGAGAAAAATGAATTGTCATAATACACAGAATATATAGACACATTGACTCCAAAAATACCTGCTCCAATGTGGTTGTTTCTATCCCGTCATTGTTAGTGGAGATATAGTTTCAACGAAGCCAGATTAGCTCATATGTATATATATATATATTTACCACTAAAACAAATGAACAAAAAAAGCAACATCAGCTCTCCTGTTAATGGTGTTAAGATAAATTCTGTTGGTTTTGTAGTTGTGTGTCTAACCTCAAAAAGTGTTCAATTTTATTTGTATCCTCGCTACAAAAGGAACATATTTATGCCTGGTTTATGTTAGGTAACATTATACTTAAACTCATTTAAGTCTAAACACTGGGAGCCTTTAAGAATTTTATTATCTTTAAAATGAGTGGGTACAAACTCAACTTTGAAAAGTCATTTTTAAACATAAGGAACTCTATCTCAAAAATGTGTTCCGGGGACTTCCCTGGTTGTCCAGTGGTAAAGAATCTGCCTTATAATGCAGGGGACACAGGTTCGATCCCTGGTCGGGGATAAGATCCCACATGCTGTGAGGCAACTAATCCCACGCGCCACAACTACTGAGCCCGTGTGCTCTGGAGCTCGCATGCCGCAACTAGAGAGAAGCCTGCATGCCGCAACAAAAGATCCCACATGCCTCAACTAAGACCTGACGCAGCCAAATAATAAAATAAAAACAAAAATAAAAATGTTCCATGTTCACCCTCACCACTTTTATTCAACACAGTATTGGAGGTCCTAGCCAGAGCAATTTAAGCAAGAAAGAGAAATGAAAGGCATCCAAATCAGAAAGGAAGAAATGAAACTGTCACTACTTGCAGATGACATAATACTATATATAGGAAACCCTAAAAACTTCACCAAAACAAAAACAAAACAAAAAAGCCCCCCAAAAACCCACCACCACCACCAACAAAAACTGTTAGAACTAATAACAAATGCAGTAAAGTTGCAGGATACAAAATCAATACACAAAAATATGTTGCATTTCTATACACTAATAACAAACTATCAGAAAGAGAAATTAAGAAAAATAATCCCATTTATAATTATAGCAAAGAGAATAAAATACCTTAGGAATAAGTTTAATCAAGGAGGTGAAAGACCTGTACACTGAAGACTATAAGATGTTGAGGAAAGAAATTGAAGAAGACACAAATAAATGGAAAGATACTCCATGCTCATGGATTGGAAGAATTAATATTGTTAAAATGTCCATACTTTACCACTAAAACAAATGAACAAAAAAAGCAACATCAGCTCTCCTGTTAATGGTGTTAAGATAAATTCTGTTGGTTTTGTAGTTGTGTGTCTAACCTCAAAAAGTGTTCAATTTTATTTGTATCCTCGCTACAAAAGGAACATATTTATGCCTGGTTTATGTTAGGTAACATTATACTTAAACTCATTTAAGTCTAAACACTGGGAGCCTTTAAGAATTTTATTATCTTTAAAATGAGTGGGTACAAACTCAACTTTGAAAAGTCATTTTTAAACATAAGGAACTCTATCTCAAAAATGTGTTCCGGGGACTTCCCTGGTTGTCCAGTGGTAAAGAATCTGCCTTATAATGCAGGGGACACAGGTTCGATCCCTGGTCGGGGATAAGATCCCACATGCTGTGAGGCAACTAATCCCACGCGCCACAACTACTGAGCCCGTGTGCTCTGGAGCTCGCATGCCGCAACTAGAGAGAAGCCTGCATGCCGCAACAAAAGATCCCACATGCCTCAACTAAGACCTGACGCAGCCAAATAATAAAATAAAAACAAAAATAAAAATGTTCCATGTTCACCCTCACCACTTTTATTCAACACAGTATTGGAGGTCCTAGCCAGAGCAATTTAAGCAAGAAAGAGAAATGAAAGGCATCCAAATCAGAAAGGAAGAAATGAAACTGTCACTACTTGCAGATGACATAATACTATATATAGGAAACCCTAAAAACTTCACCAAAACAAAAACAAAACAAAAAAGCCCCCCAAAAACCCACCACCACCACCAACAAAAACTGTTAGAACTAATAACAAATGCAGTAAAGTTGCAGGATACAAAATCAATACACAAAAATATGTTGCATTTCTATACACTAATAACAAACTATCAGAAAGAGAAATTAAGAAAAATAATCCCATTTATAATTATAGCAAAGAGAATAAAATACCTTAGGAATAAGTTTAATCAAGGAGGTGAAAGACCTGTACACTGAAGACTATAAGATGTTGAGGAAAGAAATTGAAGAAGACACAAATAAATGGAAAGATACTCCATGCTCATGGATTGGAAGAATTAATATTGTTAAAATGTCCATACTACCCAAAGCAGTCTACAGATTCAATGCAATCCCTATAAAAGTTCCAATGGTATTTTTCACAAAAAGAGAGCAAACAATCCTAAAATTTGTATGGAACCACGAAAGATGTTGAATAGCTAAAACAATCTTGAGAAAGAAGAACAAAGCTAGAGGCATCACATGCCTTGATTTCAAACTATATTACAAAGCTATAGTAATAAAGGTAGTATGGTATTGGTCCCGAGATAAACACAGGGAGAAAAATCAGCAAACCTACAGCTCTTGCAAACTGAAGACCAAGTTGGCCTGTTTACTCTGCAGAAGATAGTAACTAATACACAGCATCCAAGCCACATTTCTCAGGTGGATGCATCATGATGGAGCACAAACTCAATTTAATACAGTAATAATAAAATTCTGCATAGCCATTAATTTTTAGGATCTACAGCAGCATTTTCCAAAGTATGTTCTGTGGGATATTCATAAATGTTACGTGAAAAAAAAATTCTGTTGTGAAATACATTTTGGCACATCGGATTAAACAGGTTAAACAGCTTCTTTACTGCAGGATTCTCAGAGCCGGGCTAGTGTGTGACACGGATTCCAAGTGGGGAGGCTTGCAGAATACTCAGGCAAGTGGTTGCCAAATGGATCTGACCACACAATGCTTTTTCAGGATCATGTGAGGGACTGATGTTCCATAAACGCACTTTGGGGAAACTTTCATTTAGAGAAAAGTAATAAAATAGGAGATGGATATACACCTGACCAGGGTGTCAGCAAACTAGCCCTTGGGCCTAATCCATCAAACTGCTTGTTTTTTCAGAGAACTGAGAATGGTTTTTACATGTTCAAATGGTTACATTTTAAATAGTTATGTAAGTTCTTGCATAACATTCTGGTTTTGCCTCTTGGCTCCCAGAGCCCCAAATATTTACTATCTGACTCTTTAAGAAAAAGTTTGCCAACTCCTGTACTAGGCCGTGAAAATATTTGAAGACTGTTCATTCTTCTTGACTCTTCACAGAAGCAATAATAATTATGATATCCTGTTAGAAGTGCCTACTATGCGCTAGGCATGTATTATTTCCATTAATCGTCACAACAGCTCTGTGAGAAAGGTGTTATGGTCCCCATTTTATTTTATGGATGAGAACACTGAGTATCAGAGAAGTAAGGTGTGTATCAGAGTCAGAACTCAAACCCAGGTCTAACCCCAAAGTCGGTCATGGGTCCTTTGTCAGTGGTTTACAAAGTAGGGTCCATGAATCCCGGGGGTGGGCAGATAAGACAAGCCATTGGAGCTCAGTGAAAAATTAGATCTTTTCATTACATGTATTTTTAGCTTATCCTTCACTTTAACTTTTGTATATGTATTTTATTATAATATATAATAATTATAATAATAATAAATCAGCTAAAATTAGCCTAAATCAGTAGCCAATAGACAGTTTTTTAGGAGCCTCATAATTTGCTCCCCTTTCACCTCACCTCAATTCCCAAGTAACTGAGAGAGACAGAGGGATCTGGGGACTGGAGAACGAAATGCCACCTTTATTCTTGAGACAGCCGTGGGAGAATCTGTCTTAGGTGAGGTGTGCGGCAGTTATGGGCTTCCTAAGCCTGAATTCCAGAAATAGTCATGTTCTTTGATCCAGTCACAGATGCCCCTGAAAAGCACAGGATGTCTTTTGTGGGGTCCTCTTTACCACTAAGCCTCCCACTGTCAGGGACAGAGGGGAAGGTGTGCTTCCTGAGGACATCTGTCGCCATAGAAGAGAGAGGGAGGGGCTGAGCTATGCATGCCTGGCTCCTGCCCCCCTAAATATCAATCATCTAGATAATTCCCCCCTCTCCCCTAGGGAGAGGGAGGAAGGGCTGGAGCATTATGCTAATGGAGCTCTTCCTTTAGGTGGAAGGGAACCCCATGCATTGGGTGTGAGAATTTTCCACCTAATATTGTACATGATGTATCTATTTAGTAATATATGTATTTTATATAGTTATTACTGCATATATGCTAAGCATTTTTCTATCAATAAACCATCAGGTACACAATGAAAACCATCTGAAGACCACTATTCTATACTATACTGTACAAGTATGTGGCCAAGTTCCCTGTAGTTGAAAAAGAATAGGAGAACATAGTTTATTGTAGGATCTGGGCCTCCTGGGTCTTAAGAGGAGATGAACCTTGGCTTTACTAACTTGCATCTAAATGTTCTGAACACCACCACTAACTTACAGGCCTCTAAAGGAAAACTTGTTTTTGAGCCAGAAAACAAATTCCATTCCTGGCAGCTATTTTCTGAATAGTTTCCTACTTGAGTGGCGATCTTACTATGGGGAAATCCACTGAGAGAGCTCCAAGTTAGACCAATGGCAAATAGGAAAGCTTGAAGTTCACGTGTCCATTCAAAGAAGTATTTTGTATTCACCATGCTGTGAATGTTAGCATTGAAGCCTGGGCTGCAGTGAGGGGTGGAGTTACAGCTGGAATTAGGAGGAATCGGCTAAGGATTGTGGTTCAGAGCTCAAGGTAGGGCTTCCCTGGTGGTGCAGTGGTTAAGAATCTGCCTGCCAATGCAGGGCACACGGGTTCGAGCCCTGGTCTGGCAAGATCCCACATGCCGTGGAGCAACTAAGCCCGTATGCCACAACTACTGAGCCTGGGCTCTAGAGCCCGTAAGCCACAACTACTGAGTCCATGCACCACATCTGCTGAAAATAATAAATAAAAATAAATAAATTTAAAAAAAAGAACTCAAGGTAAAGTTGAAATGTAAAGTTCGACATTTTCCAGAATTTACGACATGAAATACTGCCCTTGCTAGATGCTCTGTGAATGGCTTCACAGTCAAGTACAGCTGAAGAACCTGATATTGATAACGCCCTTCTCAGATAATCACACTGAATATTTTTATGCAAGGAGCTTCAAGAAGTTCTGCAAAAAACCCCCCCAAAACAAAAAACTGTTTAACTTAATTTTACCAAGCATTGCTCAAACGAATGTGTGCACAGAACACTTTCTTTTTTTGCAAAAAAATAAATAAATAATTTATTTTTTTGCTGCACTGGGTCTTCGTTGCTACGTGCAGGCTTTCTCTAGTTGCGGCGAGTGGGTGCTGCTCTTCATTGCGGTGTGCAGGCCTCTCATTGTGGTGGCTTCTCCTGTTGCAGAGCACGGGCTCTAGGCATGCAAACTTTGGTAGTTGTGGCTCACAGGTTCTAGAGCGCAGGCTCAGTAGTTGTGGTGCACGGGCTTAGTTGCTCCACGGCACGTGGGATCTTCCCGGACCAGGGCTCGAACCCGTGTCTTAACCACTTAACCATTGTGCCACCGGGGAAGTCCCCCACAGAACACTTATTTCAGATGTTATGTGTTGACATTTGTTCTGGAAAACACTAAAAAATGCTGAATGGAAAGATTATACATTTGGGAACTGTGATGGTCTATTAAGGAGTTAGAGAGGTCCAAGGTCATCTTCATACTAGCTGTGACAACGTGTAAACAATCTCTCAGACTATTAATTTCCTCATCCATAAAATGGGTATAACAATTCTTACCTAGAAGAATTGTAGTGAAGATTAAAGAGATAATATCTATAAGGTAACCAGCCCAGAGCATGTACTCAAAAAAATTAGAATTTTCCCCCTTAATTACAGCGTTAGGTTTTGGAAAGAGAAAGTAGCTCTTGAATATGATGAATCCAGGAAAGAATTACATCAGGATGAGTTATGTGTCTTGATTAGCATTTGGGAGGAGGCATAGTATGGGTTAAAAAAGCCAGTTTTAGGACGAGACACGTCACACACTGGCCATGCGAGACCTTGGGCCAGTGTCTTCACCTTTCTGAAACTTAGCAACTTCATAGGCAAAATGCAGATATCTACTTCAGGGAGCATTCTGAGGATGAAATAAAATTGTAGGTAAAGTGCCCCATAGGCCTGGAACACAGCAAATGCCCAGAAAAATAATGGTGCCATTGATCATAATAGCATGAAGCACCATTTTTGAACACATACTATGCCAGGTAAGGAAGGGGCTGAGTTTGGCCATCTCTTCAGAGTGGAGCATGCAGACCATTTCCTCACAATGTACTTTTTAAGGATGCAGATTCCTGCTGATTCTGTCTTTTGGGGGATGCAGCCCAGGAATGTGCACTTTGGCGAGCTCCCTGACTGAATCTTCTGGTCACTGAAATTTGAGAACCAGTGATTGGGAGGCATGGGTTGCCAGATGGTGAAGAGGCACACCTGGACCAGATAGACATGAACTAGAGAAGGAGTGGACATTAAACGCTCTGGACTGGGAGAAGAGTGGCCCCTCGATATGAGTTTTGGACCCCCAAATTCACCATGACCCCTTAGAGAAGAGCGTTTGCAGGTGTGTGAGCGGGTACGTGCTTGGTGTGTCATTCCTGGAACAGGATAGCAGTGGTGAGTGTGCCAGTTCCAAGTCAGAACTGAAGGAAGGTAGTGGGTAAGAGACCCCAGAGACACAAAGTCAAGTTGATTGCTGACCGCGGTCCAGTTCCATCCCATCCCATGAGGCTCAGGGGCCCCTGCATGCCTGCCCCGGGAAGCCCGTGCCATGGTCATTACCAGATGTATTCTTGAGACTAAGCGCTCCTGGTTTAGGAGATTTGGGACAAAATGCTCCCGGGGTGTGTGGGGTACAGGTGGTGGTGTTAAACCACAGAATGACTTTCCTTTCTTATGGGAACAGAGCTTAATATATGAAGGAAGATTATTCCTAAGTAAGGTGCGCCAGAAGATCATTGTTTTAAACTGTTTCCTCTAAGGTGGGATGAATATTGTATCTAAATCCTCCCCCTTTGAACTTCTGCGCTGGGACTCTGCTGGTTCTATTCTTCTCTTCCTAGGAAGGTGGGGTGGTGGTGTCCTTTTGGATTCACCTGGGACCAAGGAGGCTCCGCACCGGTGGTTGGTTTTGCCTTGGCGCTGCCTTTGGGAAAGTAATAAAACATCAGGCAATGCTCTCCACCTCCTGGGAGCAGGCGGCTTGGGCAGTCCCTGTGGCCCAAACGTGGCTGCACCCTCCTACTTCCCTGCCCATCAGGCAATGCCAGCGAGAGGTTCAAACTCCCTGGACATGTAAAGTTTTCCACCTTTCGGCACAGAGCCGAGATGTGGGAGATACCCAGTGAATACAAGGAAGATTTCTCTTGGTTTCTGGACATTGTAGTTAAAAGAATCAAAGTACACTAAGGTCCAGAGGCGTCGGCCCTATTTCTGAGCAATGCCCAAACCTAGCTCACACAGGCTTCTGTTTTTTGATCCCCAAATCCAGGCCAAGGTGCCAGGGCACAAAGCTACTCACCCTTTCTTCAGCCAAATAAAATCCATAGACACATCTTCACAATGAAGCTTGAAACCAGTCAAGCACTTTTTTTTATTAAAAAAAAAAAAAGAAAAGTCTAATGGTAAAGTATATAGTCTATACATGCTACAGCTAATTCATTGTTCATCACCCCTCCCCCCTCACAGTATGTATCCTCATGTATTTTTCGTGTGTGTTAAAAGGAAACAAAGACACCACCAGAATGTGTCAGCTTGCCAAGGGTATGAGGAGTGCTGAGATGTCCAGAGAGCCCCAGCATCACCCTGTGAGCAGACGCGAGGTGGTGGGGCAATGCTGTCAGAGCCCACTGCTCCTTGAGGGATGCAAGAAATGGCCTAGTTACTTTGGTGGCTCCCTGAAGCAGGAAATGTGGGTTGCAGCCAAGGTGACCAGTTTGTTATCACCCCGTGAGTGGAAGGGGTGCCGCTACTAACAATTACATGGGCACAATGTCACAGACGGGCATACACTGGGGTAAAATATGGACACCTTAGTTGTGTTAGGATTGCTTATTGCCATCATAAGCCTGGTGGGTGCACCTCCTCTTGTACGTTTATAGAAGACCTGAAAGTGAAGGCTACTGGCTGTGGCACTGGGTTTGGCCTCTTCCAGGACAACAGAAGTTGAGTCCCTTGTTCCTGATTGGAGCCAAGAAGGCCTGTTTGGGAGCAGACGATAAAAACGGGAAAGGTGGAATGTTGAAACACAATGGGTGGCTTGAAAACTCCACAAGGTAGCACCAGAAAGCAGACGTTACCCCGTGGGGCTGGACGGTCAAGTCTGTGAGAAGGGTCCTCAGCAGGTGGTCCATGAGCAGACAAAGACTCTGGAGCCTCCTGGTTTTAACTCTGCAACTCCACAACTCTGTCTGTGACCTCCACAGGCTAAGGTCCATCTAGACGTTAGAAGCTTAGCCAAGTTAGAAGCAATTCCTCCAGGCTAAGGGAGGGCTTGCTGCACCCTCAGGTCTCAATGCAAGCCAGTCTCCTACTCATTCAGGCAACACTGTTTGGCAATAGGGAATCTTCGACTACGGACTGGTATGGTTGTTTGCAGCAGAAGCCCTGAAGGATGGGCCTGACAACCAAGGAGAGGACAAGACTGCCACATGTGACTCAGGCTGTTACATATACATTGTCACAGCCCGAAGTGAAGGGCAAGACCTGACCCAACACTTAAAAACTCAGAAACAATGAAAGGATGGGAGCCAAGCCAAGGCACGAATGTTCTTGTTCTTGATGATGTTGAGTTGCCAGCTACCTGAGGCCAGGAGCGATTTCTACTTCATCCCACTCAGTGCCGTGTACTCGGTACAAACTAAATAAATACTAGACTGTCCATCCCTCAGCCTAAGAGTAGGGTCTTCCAACCTTGGGGAGATTTGGCATCTGTCCTTTAATGTGGCAAGTTTGTTTTCCTACATTCTACCTGGTAAGGAAATCCCCTGTGGGCCCAGAAATGTTTTAAGGCCAAGAACTTTGTCTTAAGAAATCAATCACGTGGACAGGCTTTGTGGAGGACATGTAACACGACTACTGGAAGCCTGGTGAGGCTCTAGCAATTTCCCGGCAGGGCAGGGCATTAAAAATGGTTTGAGCGGCAGCCCAGCTCCCCAAGTCTCATCCTGGGACAAGGACATAAACCCACCAAATGGCAAAGAAATTCTGAGTAAAAAACTTGAGTAAAGGCCTATTTTATCAAGGGGTGGTCCTAAAACGCAGATTTTCCAAAGATTTGGCGTTATGACTACAAGCTGTAGTTTTGCCCTAGGGTGTAAGATAAAATAGCCATCCCAAGAAAGTATGCAGGGGTGAGGAAAGCAATAAAACCCATCCTTGCCTGCCTTTCTGGGCTGGCATTTGGCCTGTGACCTACGGACATGTGTGATCGTGGGGTCAGGAGAGGAAAAACCTAAATTGAGAGGGAGGGTCACCTGCTTCCCTGGAAGCACCATGAACATGTCATTGTTGATGGCAGAGGAAACGTCATGGGCACTGGGGAGAAAAAAGTGGATTCAAGTCTCAGCTTGGTCAATATTTGGATGACGCTGACTTCAACCTCTGAACCTCAGTGCTCTCATGACATATTGGGGCTGACCCTAGGCACCTCACAGGGTTGAAGTGAGGATGAGATTAAAGGAGGGAGCGTGCATAGGCACCGGTAACCTGCCCGGAGGCTGGCACGAAAGTTATTCCTATGGCCCTGGACATTTGCCACGGTGGTGACTCCAGGGGATTTTGCATCTGCTCTATCAAATGTGCACAGAATGGTGGCTACAGTCCTGGATGGTATCAACCTAAGCCCCCAGGTGAAGACAGCTAGAGAGAGCCATTGGCCATCAAGACCGTCCCTTGCAGCTGCCTGGGGAAGTGCCCTCACCGTGGTAGGAGGAGCTGGAGAGAGGAGTCCTCAGGCCACAGATGTGTCCTGAGGAAAGAACAGTGAACAGAGAGAAATGTGGCTTTAGTACCTTCAGTTCACGCCAGAATAATAACAATAAAAAGGCTGATTACTTTTTCATGTGCAGGGAAAATTTTCTATCCAGAAAAAGGCGGAATTAGTCCACTCCCACCCAGCTGACCCCTGGGAAGAGGAAATGAAGCCAAAGACAAACGCCTTCAGTGGGATCTGCACCCGAAAATCAAAGCTCTTCACAGCCAGGCACGGAGCCACTCGCAGCCTGGTCTACACCCAGCGCCCAGTACATAGTAGGCACTCGCAAAATACTAGAAAAGGTCAATGAAAGCTGAGAGATAATCAGAAAAAAAATTTTTAGAGTTTTGTCTTTTGAAATGTAGTCAAATCCTGCGCAACAGCTTCACGAATGGTGTTTAAACCAAAATGGGTCAAAAACTCAGGAAAACGTGCTGTGGGGCCTCCTCCCGAGTGAGGGGACCTTGGAGGGTGGATGGCCCTCTGCCATTCTCCCTTCTGCCCCTGGCTGCCATCTTCCCCCCAAGGTTCTGGGAACAGGGCTGGGGGCAAGTGGGCACGGCAGGGCACCTCAGGGCCCTGTCCCAAGACTCTCGGGGTGTGGGATTTACAGACCTACTGAAGGAAGGAATAAAGATGCGATTGTGGATCAGTAAAGGACCCAGAGCCCATGTGGCAGGGAGGAGGCGTGGAGAGGGGAGGGGAGAGTGGAGGAGAGCTGTCTGCACATAAGTTTTGGCACTGCAGGTAGACGGCGAGCATCCCTGGGAAAGCTGCTCTTGTGGTCCCAAAAGCATAGCAGCAGATGACTACCCTGCATGAGAGATCTCTGGGGGCAGGGCCAGAGGGCCACTTCCTCTCGTTCTGCAGAGTAGGGTGGGATGAGGAGGGGTGCTGCATTCTCACCCCCCAAGGCAGCCTGGACCCCAGGCAAGAGCTCTGGGCTGGAAGCCAGAAACCCTGGGTCCTGATTCTCGTTCTGCAGTGTAGCTGTGTCTCTACGTGACTCAGTGAACCACATCAGTCAAAATGGGTGCAAGGGCTGCCCTGGGTTCCTTCCAGTGAGACCACAGAGAGGGAGAGTGTATGGAAAGAGAAAAAGAGAAAACGACTCTTCGAGTGCCAGAGAGGAGCAGGAAGCAGCAGCAGAGACAGGAGGTTCTGCCTGGCCCCCGGGTCCCCGTCTCCTTATGGGACTACTGCCTACTCTGCCCAGTTTGCTGGAGACTCCGCTGCTGGCCCTTGAGCCACCAGGATCCCTCAAGGCTGGCATGTGAGACCACCTTGGCTCCCTTTGCTCCATAAGTTCTATCCCCTGGGGTGGGCACCAGCATAGGAGCAGGAAACAGGGCTCTGTGGCAGCACTGGGGCCGTGGGCAGCCTCTGTGTGGAGCAACCATATGGGGTCCAGGGCAGCCTTCAGTAGATGCTACAATGGGTTGTAGGGGTGCTGGGTGTGGGAGCAGCCACCCGGCTCCCACATGCACAGCCCAGGGCAGCCAGCTGGCATCTCCCTCTCCCCGCCTGGTTTGCCTCTTACAGGGGAAGGGCACAGGCATGGAAGTCAGGCCAGCCTGAATGCAAATCCCCTTTGCTCCGCTTCCAGCTAGTGTGCCCTTGGGCCCATTGAACCCGTCTCCTCATCTATAAAACAGGTGTAATAGTATCAGAGAGGGCTGCTGTGAGGGTTCAGCGTGAATGTAAAGTGCCAAGTACAGCGTTTGGCACCTACTAGCTACTCAGCAAAGAGGAGCTCCCAAGGGGCGTGGCTTGTGAACAGTCCCCTTATTCAAACAAACCTTGAGATTCTTGCTCTAGGTAGGCAGAAGTGAAAGGCCCCCCCCAAAGCGGGCTGGGGATTGTTTAGAAGCCCTGGGTTGGACCCCAGCCTGCGGCAGGAAAAGTGGAGCATGCTTGGAGCTGGAAGTACTCCTTTAGAACTGATCAGGGTCCCAGCACAGAAGGGAGGCAGCGTGGCTGGGAGGACCTCCAGGCCCACTCCTGGGGCAGCTGCATCTGCTTGAACCTGAGAGGCCCGTGGACCTGAGGCCTCGGGGAAGACACCACCTCCCTGGAACTGGCAACGGAGCTGACTTCTACGGGATGAAGTTCTTTCTGGGACCAGGCATTTTGGAAACTGAGTGAATCAAGTTGCTTGACATGAATGAACTGGGTGGGGTGCTGGGTCGGTAGAGGGCTACCCATATACTCTGCCTGATCCGATCAACAAGAGACCCTTCCTGTAGTTTCTCCAGATGATGGATTCCGGTCCTAGAGACGTCAGAGAGTCATGGTCCAGCTGTTGGGTGGGCAGGGAAGCTGGGTGGCAATGCCACTGGCCTTAAGGCAGGGATGCTGAGTAGAGAGAAAGGGGTGTGGCCTCTGAGCCTCCAGGGGATGCTGTGATGGGAGGGATCCCTCTCCACCCAGAGAAGGGAAGAAACCACAGTATTCCAGTCTTCCTTCCTTTGAAGCTGCGTGGAGGATGCTAAATTAAGAGGCATATTAAATATGCAGGTAAAGCCGGCAGGGTCGTGCAGGACGTCCAGGCAGGAAGGGAGCAGGCTAGGGCTTCTTTCTGAGATAGTTGGAAGGAATCCACCCCTCCCAGGAGGGGGCCCCGCTTTGCACCTGGCAGAACCACCAGCCGCTGCTGTTCTTTTCCCGGACCTCGAACACCGTCCCCTCCTGGAAGCTGCTGGTACCTTCGTCTCCTTCAAAGTTGGCCACGGCCACATACAAGTCCTTGGGGCCGTCTGCATTGGGGAAGGGGGCTGCAGCCACTTTCTCCTTGTTTTCTCCCATCTTGCCCATCATCCGTGGCCCCAGCCCACCTTTGCCTCGCATGTCATCCTGCCCCCCTGAGGAGTTGGAGAGAAAAGGTTTGGCTTTTGGGGGGACAAGCAGGGCCCGGCCTGGGACAGGAGCTGCCTTGCCTTCAGTGGGCTCCCGCTGCGGCCCTCTGACCTCTGGAAGGGGCCTGGACGACGAGGAGGTTTTCTTGGGGGGTGGTGGTCTCCGAGGAGGGACCACAGGTCTCTGCTGGGAAGCCTCTTGGAGAGGGACTGGCACATTCTTAGGCACAGGATCTGCGGTCTTGGCCGGCCTTGGAGGGGCTCTGCAGGACGTCTCCTTTGGGCTGAGCCCATCCTGTTTGCTCGTCCTGTCCTGGGCACGGCCAGGCCCCTCCCCTGGGAGGAAGCCACGGCTGATGGCCACGTCCTGGCCTCCCCCAGCCTGGGGGCTGCTCTCTCCGTCCAACGAGGGCTTCTCTTGGGACTTGGCAGGCCTGAGCTTGCTCCTGAGGTTACAGATGTCCACTTGGTCTTCGCCCTGAGGTGGCTCTGTCCTGGGGGAAGGAGCTGGTTTTGGCCTAACCTGAGGTTTGGACTTTAAGAAGGGATTCTGGGGAACAGCTTCCGTTCTCTCCTCCGGTGGGTCAGCTTTGGATTTGGAGACAGGTCGGAGGTTGGGCTTCTTTACTTCCTTGGCCAATACTTTATGGCCACACTCCAGCCCCATCTCATTTTTCAGCTGGAACAACTTGCTTTTGTCAGGTTTGGACTCTGGTCTCCTGCTGTCCCGGGCTGGAGGCGTGTGTTTGGTTGGGATCATTGGCAAGATCATGCCAGGAGGCTTGGGTGAAGAACCTCTGAGCTGCTCCATCCTCTGTCGCTCCTGCAGCTCCCCTTCCGACTTGATGATGGATTCTTTCCGGGGAGGGAGGCTGGGCTTCTCCTCCAGGTCGGGGTCCGAGATCTCCTCGTAGCCTGCACACGAGGACGTGTCTGAAGATGCCTTCCTTGGGACCTCCTTACCACCCTTCCAGTCTTTGGACCATGGCATGGCGGAGTCCACAGCCCCATGTGGTGCATCGGGTAGGGGCCGGGACGGGCCGACGGCTTCACTGCCCGTGCAGTTCTCCACTGCTGCCGCATCTCCCAACCGGAGCTGCGTCACCTCGTTGGGCAAGGGAGCCAGAAAGTTGGGTCTTGAGGCATTGCTGGTTTTCTTATACTTATCGATGAAAGTCGCTGGGGCCCACCCTTCCTTATCTTCAATCTGAATGTACCACCAGCCGCTCAAGTTCTTCTCGATCACCTGGAAGGGAGGCCAGAGGAAAGCACTGAGTAGGTATGGTGTCAGGGTCAGTGGGCCGGGATGGTCTGGGAGAACCCGCATGCAGCTGGGGTTCTGGAATCAGGGATTTTACATGTGTCAGATTCCCAGACAATATCTATGGGGGACCATCTATGAGACTGCTGTGTATCAGAAACATCTTACACGGGGGTAGGTGCTCGTGTAATTTTGGATTTCCTCAAAATCAGTCCTTGAGATATGAACTTGGGTGTAGGTAGTTAATCTGAGAGATGATTCCAGGAAGCCCAAGTGAGGAACTGAGGAAAGGGAGAGCCAGTTAGGAGCAGGGCCAGTGGGGCTTAATTTAACAGGGATCCTCTGAGAGACTGTGCTGAATCAGACGTTGGGGGTGGGGACACTTATCTCCTGACCCCTAGTCCCTCCCCCTCCCCAAGACATTAACCCTCCCCCTTTCTGGGTGATGCCCCTAGGCGGGCATAGGAGGTAGGAAGCAGTTGCGGGGCTGGGATACGGGGCAGGCCGCCAGCGGTGTCTGCTAAAATTCTGAAGAAGTTCAAGGCAAACCCCTGATACAGCCCAAACTAGCCTTGATCGCTGCTCCTTTCAGTTGGTTTATATGCCATGCCGTATGAAAAATGTGCATCCTTAAATGTGGGGATCCTAGCCCACGTTTAGGTACAGGGGAACTGATGCTGATGGAGGTACCACAAACTCATCTCATCTCCCTCTCCCTCTGGGATACACGCCCATTGACTGGAATGGCGGGTGGAATCACTCATGTTATTTAATATCTTACGTTTCCTGTCTCCTTTTTGTTTAGTACCATGTGGCTAAATTCACACGGGTGAAAGGGGCACACGCTGGATGTTACGGGCTGAACTGAGTCCCCCCCAGATTATATGTTGAAGCCCTAACCTCTGTACCTTAGATTGTGACTGCGTTCGAAGACAGAGCCTTTTAAGAGGTAATTAGGTTAAAATGGGGTCATTAGGGTGGGCCCTAGTCCACTATGACTGTTGTCCTTATAAGAGGAGATGAGGACACACAGAACATCCAGAATGAGGGCCGACCATGGGTGAACACAGAGAGAAGGTGGCCAGCTGTGAGGCAAGGAGAGAGGCCTCAGGAAAAGCCAAACCTGCTGACACCTTGATCTTGGACATCCAGCCTATAGAACATGAGAAAATCCAACTCTGTTGTTTAAACCACCCAGTCTTCTGTGATGGCAGCCTGAGCAAACTAATAAACAGCGATACCACAGCAGGCTCTGTGCACAGGAGAGCTGGTTAATGATTACAACCACCTGATGAGATGGGGATTGTCATCCCATTGTACAGATGCAGAACCAAGCCTTGGGAGAGCTGAGGAGCTTGCAGAGGGTCACGCAGAAAGTCAGTGGTCGAGGCGGGAGTCAAAGGCAGCCTGGTGGGCTCCAGAGCCTGAGGCTTTACTACCCAGCCCTGCCCTGGAAAGTGGACCTTGCTTGGCGGGGGAGCCGTGCCTGAGGTGAGAAAGCGCTAGGGGCCGAGGGCTGTGGGTATGGTCCTGCTGTTGCGCTCTGCCACCCAGATCAGAGAGAAAGGCAGCCACAGACCCAGTGCAGGAGCAGAGGCTGGCCTCTGGGGCTACAGTCCTGGGTTCTGGTTCCGGCTGCCTCAACAGCCCTGGGTAAGCCACGGGCCTGAGATGCTACATCACAAAACAGAGAGGATGGTTAAGAACAGTAATGCCTACTTGTAGGGTTTCCATGATGACCACATAAGCTAATGCATGCAATAGCACTTGGTAAAGGCTGAAAGGAAAATGTTACCTATTAGTATTAAATTACAGGGGAGAGCACTGAGAACGCAGCAGGCATGTGGCAGGCATACACTTAACACGTCCCACTGGAGTCTCTCCAGGAAAGGGTACTGATAAATGGAAGCCCTTTACGTGCTGGTGCCCAACATCTTATCAACACTTGGTAGCTCTGGTAATGACTGAAGGTGATTCTGGGCATACAAGTCATTGTCAGCACATCCATGAATTCAACAACTGTAAGACTAAGTATGTACGTGAGCAAATGAAAATAGAACAATTAATCAAAATGAAATCTATCAATGAGGATTTGCTAAGCTTACACTCTACCATGTACTATGGCAGAAGCTCTCCACATTTGTGTCCTTAATTGCGATGTATGGGAGTTTTCATTTACTAGATAGAAGCTAAGAGCTATTATGAATACAGTCAGTCATACCTAATTTAAAAAAATTTTTTTTAAATTAATTTCTGGCTGCATTGGGTCTTCGTTGCTGCGCGAGGGCTTTCTCTAGTTGCAGTGAGCAGGGTCTACCCTTCGTCATGGTGTACAGGCTTCTCATTGCGGTGGCTTCTCTTGTGGAGCACGGGCTCTAGGCACGTGGGCTTCAGTAGTTGTGGCACGCAGGCTCAGTAGTTGTGGCGCATGGGCTCAGTTGCTCCACGGCTCGTGGGATCTTCCGGACCAGGGCTCGAACCTGTGTCCCCTGCATTGGCAGGTGGATTCTTAACCACTGCGCCACCAGGGAAGTCCCCAGCACTTTATTGCGCTTTGCAGATACTGCACTGTTTTTTTTTGCTGTTGTTACAAATTGCTCATTTTCACAATATTTTAAACTTTTTCATTGTTATTATATGTGTAATGGTGATCTGTGGTCAGTGATCTTTGATGTTAGTATTGCAAAAAGATTATGACTTGCTGAAGGCTCAGATGATGGCTTCCATTTTTTAGCAATTAAGTTTTTTTTTTTTTTTTTTTTTTTGCGGTACGCGGGCCTCTCACTGTTGTGGCCTCTCCCGTTGAGGAGCACAGGCTCCGGATGCGCAGGCTCAGCGGCCATGGCTCACCGGCCCAGCCGCTCCACGGCACGTGGGATCTTCCCAGACCGGGGCATGAACCCGTGTCCCCTGCATCGGCAGGCGGACTCTCAACCACTGCGCCACCAGGGAAGCCCCACAATTAAGTATTTTTTAATTAAGGTCTGCACTTTTTTTAAAAAATAAATTTATTTATTTTATTTGTTTATCTTTGGCTATGTTGGGTCTTCGTTGCTGTGCGCGGGCTTTCTCTAGTTGCGGCTTTCTCTAGTTTCTCTACTCTTCAGTGAGGTGCTCAGGCTTCTCATCGTGATGGCTTCTCCCGTTGCTGAGCACAGACTCCAGGTGCGCGAACTTCAGTAGTTGTGGCACACGGGCTGTGCCACAGGGAAGGCGGGTCTGCACATTTTTTTAGACATAATGCTATTGCACACTTAATAGATTATAATATAATGTAAACACACTTTTATATGCACTGGGAAACCAAAACATTCATGTGACTTGCTTTATTGTGATACTGGCTTTATAGGGGTGGTTTGGAACCGAACCTACAATATCTCCAAGGTTGGTCTGTAAAAGCAAATGCAAAGTCACAAGAATGGAGATGAAAGAATATAGCCTGGGCTTTAAAACCAGAGAGATTTGGGATCAAATCCCAGCTCTACCACTTACCAGCTATGTAACCTTGGACATTTACCTAACCTCTCTTTTGTCTCAGATACATTTGTAAAATGGGCTGGGGACTTCCCTGGTGGTGCAGTGGTTAAGAATCTGCCTGCCAAGGCAGGGGATATGGGTTTGAGCCCTGGTCTGGGAAGATCCCACATGCCGCGGAGCCACAGATCCACTAAGCCCGTGCGCCACAACTACTGAGCCCGCGTGCCTAGAGCCCGTGCTCCACAACAAGAGACGCCACCGCAATGAGAAGCCTGTGCACCACAAAGAAGAGGAGCCCCCACTCGCCGCAACTAAAGGAAGCCCACGCGCAGCAACGAAGACCCTACACAGCCAAAAATAAATAAATAAATTTTTAAAAATAAATAAATAAAAATAAAATGGGCTGAATGTATCGACCTCTTGGGACTTCTGTGAAGATCAGTTATGAAGGATGTAAGGTACTCAGCACAGATAAGTGTCTGTATCATCATTATCATCATATCATCATTAGTAAAACATGTTTTGAAGATATATAGACCAAGCAAGGAATCTTGGTATTCCTTGTAGCTCCACTGCTAGAATACTGTGGTTCCATTAATGAATTCTGAACACTAAGATGATGTTGAATTGAACCAGGAAGCAAAACTGGAGGAGAAGAAAACAAAGGATACAGTGTTTATCATAAGAACTCTTGGTTAAACCAAAAACTGTAGGGTCAACTATTTCTCACTCAAGTCCTTCAAGTCATCACTAGCAGAACCTATGCTGACATCACAGAACAATAATAAAGCAGAGAAGTTTCAAGGATGGGTTACATTTGTGCTTCCTGGAAAAGAATGCTGGGTATGTGAGCTATTTATTGGCTCAGCTTTAGCAAAAACAGACAGAATAAAAGCCAGAAACGAGACAGGGGAATGGTTCTGGCTGAAGTGCGGGTGCAGCCTTGGAGGGAGACTCCCCAGCATCTCCAGAAGACCCCAGGGATCCATTTACTCCCTACTGCACACAGCGTCAGCCGTCAGCTTCAGTGCATCGTCCGGAACACCTTGAGCGGCCCTAGGTGGATTTCGGAATGCTCTGAGCCAGGGAGTGCTGGTGCGTATTGGCAAATGCCCTGTTTGCCAGCACGCTCAAACAATGGTGTGTGTTTGTACAAAGTGCTGGAAACTCATTGTCTTAAAGGAGAAGGTTTTATCATGTTCTTCAGTGCTCTTGGGAAAAAACAAACAAACAAAAAAACTTTTATAATATGCAAGCCAGACTTCTGGTTTCAAGATGGGAGATGGAATGAACAGCAGTTTCCCCTTAATGCAATAAAGCCAGGAAACAAATGAATGTCAGTAGAAAGCCAAGCGCAGAAAGAGGAAGGGGAGAAGTTAGTGGACTAGGAATTGTGAGGAATCACTGATGGGCAGAAGCTGCAAAGGGGGGCTGTGGCCCAGGACTGCTGCAGGGGGTTTTGTTGCAAAAGGTAGTAGCAGTGTGAGGCCTGCCAGACTTTGAGGGGGTAGAATCTGAGACTAGGAAGGCCCAGGGGCAAGTGACAGGGAATTAACTGGGATACCACGGCAGAAGCAACAAGGCTGGTTGACCCCTCTATGCCCTTTGTTCCATTCCTGTAGGGTAGGTGGTATGAAGGAGGTGATTGCTCATGAGTGGAACAGTGAAAGAATGAGCTTGGGTCAGAGACAAGACACTGCTCAGTGGCTGGCTCAGAAGTCCCCGATCTGGCACTGAAGCCAGTGGAAGTCAACCAGCCCCTTGTGTACACTCCCCAACTGGGCTGTTTGACAGCTGCCTCTTCTTGTACTGCCCAAGACAAGTCCTAACACCATGAAAAGAACTGAAATAAATAATGCCAACACCACTGCAAAGGATTTACAACCGAGGAGAGAGATCATGAACAATAACATATTTAATATCCTTATACAGATATAGAAGGGCATCGACATCATGAAAGAACAGGCTATTATGAAATGAGAACACGTAACTATGAAAAAGAATCAATAAGTGCTCTTGGAAATAAAAATGATAGTTGTTGAAATAAAATAAGAAACAGACTGAATTGTTAAAGAGCAAATTAATGGACTAAAAGATGAAGCAGAATGCTCTAGGAATGCAGTACAAAGGGATGAAGGTGGAAAATATGAAAGAAACGTTAAGAGACGTGGAAAATAGGGGCAGAAGCTCCCATATTGTTTCATAACCATTCCAAAAGGAAAGAATAAAAAGAGTGAAGAGAGTCATTATTTAAAGAAGTAAAAGTGATGGACTTCCCCGGAGGTCCAGTGGTTAAGACTCTGTGCTTCCACTGCAGGGGGCAAGGGTTTGATCCCTTATCAGGGAACTAAGATCCTGCATGCCATGCGGTGGGGCTCCCCTACCCCAACAAAAAAAAGAAGTAAAAGTGGGAAAATTTCTAGGAAGATCTCCTGAGTCCTTAGATTGAAAAGACCCACCACATGCTGAGCAGGATATAAAAATAAAGAAACATACCTAGACATGCTTTAGTGAAACGTCGGCATTTTAAAGACAGTGAGGAGCTCCTGAGAAAATCAGAGAAATGACAGCTAACGAAAAAGAGAACAAGGACCAGGTGGAGAGTAGCTGCTTCCTAGCAACACTAGATGCAGGAAAAGAATGGGACAATCTATTCAAAGTGCCAAGGGAAGATGACTGGAATTCAAAACTCAGTCACTGAAGAATGAGGGGAGAATATTTTTCATAATGTCAAGAAAGCATTATGTACACAAATGAGGGCCTGTCCTTAGTTAAGGATTGAGATGTATGGTCCCATAGAAGCTAACGGAAGGGTAGGAAGGGACACCAGTGTGAACCTGGGGAGGCTTCCCGGAGGAGGCAGGGATTTGAAGAATGAGGTGGATTTTGATATGCCAAGTTCAGTTCTAAGAATGGCCTTGAGAGCCTTCTATAAGAAAACACGTAGTGGGCTAGGAGCTGGGTTAAAGGAAGGTTAAAGGCAGAGAGAGCAAGAGAGGTGGGGAAGGGCCAGCTGAACCAGTGGAGTTCAGAGGAAAGCAGTGAAAATAAGGCTGAATAGCAGTGGGAGGAAGAACAGCCCTTGATGTGGAAAGATGTTAAGAGACAGGCATATGTTTCATGTCAGAATAACATACATGTTTTAGACAGCAAAATGGGGGAACTGGGCACAGAATTATCTTGAAGCACAAGCAAGATGCCTTGTGAGTTCTCTCTGTGGATTTGAAATTAGAAAGAACAGATTGGGAGGAAAAAAAAAGGAGCAGATAAAAAGCCTTTTAGAGCCTTGGAGGTATTTCCACCGTCCCCTCAGTTTCTCTGTGAGGATTGGGATTTGCATTTTAAAAAATTAGTTTGACAGGCTTCAACCCAGGTTCTTTAAACACCCCTGCAGACAGCCCTCCTGCTGTCTGCATGGATTAAAGGACACTTGGCTTGAGGAGAACCTTCTAGAGAGGTTTGGGCAGAATCAGTGGTGGTGAGACCCAGGATGCACCTTCGGGAAGTCTCCTCCTCCCGGGCTCACTGGGCAGCTGCCCTGGGACTTGAGGGGGAGGTGGGGGGGTCAGGAGGTGTCAGAGCGGGAGGGAAAATGGTGGGTTCTTTGGAGGCCTAGAGAAGTGACTAAAGACCCTTAGGACACGTGCCACACTTACGCACTGGCTCAGTAATCATTTGTTCACTCTTTATTTCCTTCATTCATTCAAACATTCATTCATAAAGGAATGGCTCTCTGAGCACCTACTGTGGACCAGCCCCAAGGCCAGGGTTAGGGACGAGAATGAAGAAGAAAACACTCCCTGGTTTTCTGGGTGTTAGCAGGAGGCTAGTGGGGAGATGGATTTTCATTGATTCAACAACATTTATTGCAAATCTATCACGTGCCAGGCACTGTGCTAGCTGTGGGGATACAGAAGTAAAAAAACAGATATGGTCTCCATCCTCCTGAGATCCCCCAAATACTGGGCAGATAAACAGCAGGCTGTCAATAGCCCTGGTTCTAATCTGGAGACAGACATGGGTTCAAATCCTGACTCTGCCACCTTTTGGCTATGTGACCTTGGACAGCACCTTTTTTCTGAGCCACAGCTTCCTCCTCTGAAAAATGGGAATTGTAATAGTCCTGCCTCACAAGGGTAAATGACGATATGATTAGGCAAGATATGGCATGTGAGGTGCTTAGTGCAGTGGCCGGCACCTAACTGCTATCCCATTACTTACGGGCTTTCCTGGAAACATGGGAAACACCTTCAAGCTCTAACCCCATGAGAAAGAAAAGAGAAATGGGAGGGGAGAAAGGATTTATGATGGCCTTTACGCAGAAAACGGAGTAGACAAGCAAAGAAGTGGGAAGTAGAGGGGAGAGGAGAGGCAATCAAGGAAGGAGGAGGTGATAAAAAGAGGCAAATCTATAGACACAGAAAATAGATCAGTGGTTGCCTAGGGCTGGGGCAGGGGCACTGAGAGGGATTGAGGGGACGTGGGGAGGGACTGCTAATGTGTACAGGGTTTCTTATTTGGGTGATGAAATGTTCTAACGTTGATGGTGGTGATGGTTGCAAAACTCTGTAATTAAACTAAAAACCACCGAATTTTATACCTTAAATCACTGAATCGTATGATATGTGAATTATATCTCAATAAAGCCGCTACTAAAAAAAAAAGAACACAGGAATAGGAGATGGTGCCTAGAATCAAAAATCACAAGTAGTACAAGCTTCTGTACAGCAAAGGAAACCACAAACAAAACAAAAAGACAACCCATGGACTGAAAAAAATTATTTGCAAATGATACGACCGACATGGGCTTAATTTCCAAAATATACAAACAGCTCATATAACTCAACAACAAAAAACCAAACAACCCAATTGAAAAATGGGCAGAAGGTGTAAACAGACATTTCTCCAAAGAAGACATTCAGATGGCCAACAGGCACAAGAAAAGATGTTCAACATCGTTAATTATTAGAGAAATGCAAGTCAAAATCACAATGAGGTGTCACCTCACATGGGTCAGAATGGTCATCATTAAAAAATCTACAAATAAATGCTGGAGAGGGTGTGGAGAAAAGGGAACCCTCCTACACTGTTGGTAGGAATGTGAGTTGGTGCAGCCACTATGGAGCACGGTGTGGAGGTTCCTCAAAAAACTAAAAATAGAGTTGCCATATGAGAATGGCATATATCTGGACAGAACTCTAATTCAAAAAGATGCATGCACCCCAATGTTCACTGCAGCACTATTTACAATAGCCAAGACATGGAAACAACCTAAGTGTCCACTGACAGATGAATGGATAGAAGTGTGGTGTGTGTATACACACACACACACACACACACACACACACACAATGGAATACTAGTCAACCAGAAAAAAGAATGAAATAATGCCATTTGCATCAACATGAATGGACCCAGAGATTATCATCCTAAGTGAAGTAAGTCGGAAAGAGAAAGATAAACATCATATGATATCACTTACATGTGGAATCTAAAATATGACACAAATGAACTTATCTATGAAACAGAAACAGACTCATAGATAGACAGAATAGACTTGTGGTTGCCAAGGGGGAGGTAGGCGGGGAGGGACAGACTGGGAATTTGGGATTAGCAGATGCAAACTATTATATATAAGATGGATAAACAACAACGTCCTACTGTATAGTACAGGCAATGATATTCAATATCCTGGGATAAACCATGACGGAAAAGAATATGAAAAAGAATGCGTATATACGTATAACTGAATCACTTTGCTGTACAGCGGAAATTAATACAACACTGTAAATCACCTATACTTCAAAAAAATAAATTAAAAAAAAAAAAAAGGAATCACAGGTAGACAAAGTGAGACCACGTCCACTCACCTCAACCTTCAGGCCCGCCTGGAAGCTGATGCCATCGGGGATGGTGGTCTGGAATTCAGCAATGGTGTAATATTCTTCCTCCACTTGGGGTGGGATGGGAGGCTTGGGCAGACCTCGAGGCTGGTACAATTAAACACAGTGTTAAAACCACTGTAAGTTCATTCCCATGGTGCTGAATGGGAGGCGCTAAGGGATTGGGGCACACAATCACCCTCAAGGGGGCTCTGGCGGACCCATTTGGATTCTAGGACAAAACAAAGGGGACCACTCAGATCATCGTCTTCTAGATAGGTCACTGGACTTTCAGCTTTAGGGCAATGAGAAAAAACATGGGACATTTGCCTACAATCATGAAAATTTGGGGCAAGACAATATTCTCTGAACTTAAGAGGCAACAAGTGTTGTGAAATGAACACAGGTTTGCAGGTTAGACCCATTGGTGTGACTTTGGGCAAATCCCTTCCCCTCCTGGAGGCCTGAGTTTTATCTCCTGTAGAATGTGGGTAATAACAGGATCTACCTGGTGGGGTCACGGAGAGCATTCAATGAGTTCATGTAGTGAAACATCGGCATACTGCCTGGCACCCAAAAGGTGCTCAATAAATGGCAGACATTAAAAAAAGAAAGCCCATTTTCAAAGTACTGCTTACAGAGTTAAAAATGGAGTATGAAAGTAAAAGATCAGAATGGCACCACAAGCGAAACGTGTGCCTTATCCCATTTTGGTTTCAAGTTACGCTATTCAAGGAGACTTATCTAAGATAAAGTGGAGTCGGCTCAGGAAGCAGAAAGTACATCCTGAGACCTAACTGTCACAAAGCCATGGGCGAACTGTTTGATCTCCCTGGACCTCAGTCTTTCCACCTGTCCGTGGGATTAGCTTCACAAGGCTGCTGTGTGGGCAGGAAAGAGTGCATCCTTGGAGAGGGTGAGGTGAGTGTCGGGGGGCTAATCTCAGGTCAGGGTCTGGCTCCCCAGTTGCAAGGCTCCACTTACTATGGTCATATCCCGGCGAGGAGGGGGTCTCTGTCTCATCTTGGGTGATCCTATAAAGAGACGACAGATAAAATTCCTGAGGTGGACACCACGAGAGATCTATTCTCTCCTGCAGGAGAGAGCACAGGCATCAGCGAGCGACTGCGAGGCTTCCTGTGGGAGAGCCCAGCTAGAAAGGGTACACTCAGACTGGGTTCAGGACTCTCCATCAACAAGGGGATGGTGCCCAGTCCTGGAGCAATGGAAAGCTTTCCAGCAAAGGCAACAAGTGCAGGCTTCAGAGTAACGCAGAGGTGGGAGGCTACAAGTTATGTGACTTTGAGCTGCATGGTCCTCTTCTGGAGAGGGGGTGATAATGCCTGCCTCCTGGAAGCAGTGGTGGAGATGAAAGTCAACAATACAGGTGAGGCTCTTGCCATGTGGCAAGCACACATTAATGGTACTGCCCCTGGCTTTGTGCTCTGGAACAAACCCAAATTAAACAATGCAGAGACAGAGCCAAACAAACTTGGACTGAGGACTTCAGGGGTTTTTACTCTGGAGTTGGGCTGCCCCTGCTCTGGGTCTCAGGATCAAGAAAAGGACGACTCTGCAGTGGTCCAAGGCTCCTGGCTAAGGGCAGAACACTGAGGAAGGCACCCCATATGCTGTCAGAGCTGGTTTAGCATGGGTCTTCACAGAGGTGTAGTTTGGTAGTTGGCGTGTAGAGGAGACTGCAAAACTCTTAAATACCCATTTTTCCTGTCTTCTATTAGAAAGAAATCACAACAGAGTTTTAGCCAGATACTTGACTGCCTACGTAAAGACTACATTTCCCAGACTCCCTTGCAGTTAGGTACTGCCATGTGACTAAGTTCTGGCTGATGGGATGTGAAAGAGTAACAAGTCTGTAGCTTCTGAGTCCAGTCTCCCACTTCTCCCTGCCTCATTTTCCTTGGCCGGACTGGTGGTGAGCCCTCCTGGACCAGGAGGATGAGGGCAACACAAGATAGATACAGCATAACAAGACTCGTGACTGGATAGAGTTGCCACAGCAGCTCTGGACATATACCTGACTGCTCGGTGAGAAAGAAATAAACATCTAAATTACTTGAGCCATTGTTATTGGGTGTATGTGTGTGATACTAGTGGGGAGTCTTTGCTTGAGCATCTGAACCTATATATCCTAACAGAGACACGGGCTTTCAGATTTTCACTCGCTCCTCTAGTGTTAATGGGAATCCTCCTATGCTCTTGGCCATGCATGATAGGATCCTGCCATGGCATGTCAGTGTTTTCTCAGCGTGGCTGAGAACAACTGAGAGACTCAAGAAGTTCACTGACCATAAGAGTCACTTTAAACAGCTGGAGAAGCCCAGCGAGGGGCAAGTGACTGCATCCTTGGGACTAGTTTTTAGTCCTCTCCCAACAGACAGACTCCTTCTGCCCTGTACAGGGTCACATGCTTGAGGCTGGCATCCTGGGTATGCAGCAGACAACAATAATGAACCTACTCTCAGGTGTGCTGGGAACATTAAATGGTAAAATAGCTTTGAAAAGCAAGATGAGTAAAGAACTATCTTCGGAATAAACCCAACACAGGGTCCACTTTTTCTTCCCCTGGCTCAGAAATGAGGCCCTGCAGACAGACCACTGGCACTTGAGTCAGAGGGACCCGGGTTCAAGTCCTGGCTCCACTGTTCACTAGCTGGGTAGCCCTGGACAAACCCTTTCATCTCTGTTTCCTAACGTGTAAAATAAAAGGAGTAGGTCCTTCAAAGGTTGTTACAAGGAGTCAGTGAGACTGATTATAAGATTCCTGGCACCTAGTAGGGGCTTGAGAAACAGGAGCTCTGGTGATATGAGACGGTGGAAAAAACATGGCTCGAGTAGGAAAGCCACGTCTCTCCACTCAGGTTCTGCATCTTGCTGGCTGAATGAACTGGAACGAGTGACCTGGGGTTTGTGAGCCTGTTTTCTCATCTACAGGATGGTGGGCAGCAGGGCTGCCGTGAGGATGAGGGACAACATGTGAGGACCTCTGGGCACAGAGCCTGGCACATAGTAGGTGCCCAGCTGCCGGGAGCTCGGGTGGGCGGCACTTACTCTGCTTGACGTCACTGTCGGGCGCCGGGCGGCCTTCAAGCCGGCCATCCCTCTGGTTGTTGAGCAGCTCCTTCTCCCGGCCCACCGAGTTCTGCTGCCGGGAGACGCCGTCCAGCTCGAGGACGCCCGCGTGGGCGGGTGAGCCGGGGCCCAACTTTGCGGGTACAGGCTCCCCGCTGCTCTTCTTTAGGTAGGAGGCTGGGGCCCAGCCCTCTTTGCCCTGGTACCTGGGAGGAGGGGGAAGGATGCCCGTCAGGCCGCTCTGCCAGGCCCATGGGAAGAAGTTGCGCTCCTACGGTGAATCCTACTTCGGGTCCCAGATGGCAGGGACGGTGGACCACGACCTGCCCAGGGCCAGGGGCTGGTACACCGCTTGCTGCCTCCTGATGAAGCCTAAGCCCTCAGCTGGGCCTCCCCAGTCTGGCCTCTCCTTACCTCCCCAGCCTTGGCTCTCACGGCAACCCTCATGTCCTGCCCACCCCACACAGCTTGTGCTGTCCCAAAAGTTCCACCATCTCTCACCCCCCTGCCCCCGCTCTTAGAGACCCTCTGCCTGGAAAGCCCATTCTCTCTCTCTCTCTCTTTTTTTTTTTTTGCGGTACGCGGGCCTCTCACTGTTGTGGCCTCTCCCGCTGCGGAGCACAGGCTCCGGACGCGCAGGCTCAGCGGCCACGGCTCACGGGCCCAGCCGCTCTGCGGCATGTGGGTTCTTCCCGGACCGGGGCACGAACCCACGTCCCCTGCATCGGCAGACGGACTCTCAACCACTGCGCCACCAGGGAAGCCCAAGCCCATTCTCTTTTGTGCTCCTCTTTCCCAGCTCTGCTTAATACCGTGCCCCCTCTCAAGCCTTTCCCGAGCCTCCCTCCACGGTGCCCCCCACTGTCTCCTGCACACCCCACAATCCCAGCACCTATAACACACAGTGACACTTGGCTGTGACGGTCCTGTCTCCCCACTTAGAACTCGAGCTCCTGGGGGCGAGGATCATGGATGATTCATCTGTGTGTGTGAGGGCCCTCGCTCCCAGTGAGTTGAGTGAAGAAAAAAGGGGACAAGTGGACAAACTGCCAGTGGGCCTGGCAAGGGTGAGCAGCCACAAAGCTCTGCTACAGTCACTGTCCCCGTACAGTCGTCACTACTGGGACCATGATGATAACGGTAAGTGATACTTAGTGAGCACCTACTCCATGTCCTTCCTGTTCCAAGCACTTGATAGCTATTGCTATAGTTCATCCATCCAACCTGGGGGTTGGCAGAAATGGATCCAGACCTAGAAAGCCGACACCAGAGTCTGTGCTGCTTTGCTGCCTCTTCCCAGAAGCCCCAGCTCCCGGCACAAAGCCTGGCATAGGCAGGGTGGGCCTCCAGTCATATTGCTTAACAAGTAGATTAAACACGCGTTCAGATGAGAACGAAGCAGGTCGGGGGTTGGTTCCAGGGTTACCACAGGTCACTGAGCTTCGGAGTGACTGAGACCCTGATAGACCAGCTCACTGAATTCCAAAGGGAACTGAACGAATGTAACAATCATTTAATTCTCTGCACTATGGAACTCGGTTGAGTAGCATGACCAGAGGGGTTGATTGGGACCAGAGGTGTGCTGGAGTCAGCTCACAGCACTTGTGAGAGCCAGCTGTTCATATCTCTTCCCAACTCGACACTTAGTGCCATCACACTGGGAGCTTAAAATCTGCCACTGTGGGAGTATTTACACCATGGAAATTGGCAAACACCGCAACTCAAGAGCATTTTCCCCTGGAGAGATGGCTGTTAAAATTGCCAGCATCCCACTCGTCTGAACCACAAAACAGGTGCCCACACCTTTGGGGACGACATCTAACAGACTGGAGATAATATATGGCAGGGTCACATCTCTCGTCAAGAATCACCTTAAGTAGCACTGCGTTTCAATTTTTTAAAAAAATCCTTTATAACTAGAAGCAAACTTCAAAGGAGGCAGAAATCTGCAGTTTGGTGTCTATCAATCTTAAAATATCCCCTGAGAAGGACTAAATCTTGTGCTAATTGGAAAACGTCAGACTACACACAATCCGGGCATCACTATGAGACAGTTCATCACTTGGGGGCACAAGGCCATAAGGAGAGAGGCAACACATGCAATGCTGAGTGGGCTTTGGGGTCAGAAAGGTATGGGTTCAAAACCTGGCTCGGTCACTTTCTAGCTTCAGTCAAAGCTTCTGATGACCGTGGCAACATCCACTGCAACCTCATGAGGGACCCCGAGCCCAGTCGAGCCACCTGAATTCCAGAGTCACTAAGTTTTGGGATAATTTGTTATACAGCAAGGTAACACATATACTCCAGATATGTGAGTTACTGTTGTCATTACTCCAGCTTCAAACCTCAGTTCTGAGGAAGTCTTCCTGACTCCCGGGCTGAGGAGGCCTCTTCTGTGCTCCAAAGTCCCCTGTGCAGCCCTCCTACACCCCCACTCGCCTCCCTGCCCTGTACTTGTGTCTGAGTCTGCCTTCTATGCCTGTGGGTCTGAACTACTACTGTCTCTTTCTCACTGTTGACTCACCAGCTTTCAGCAGACAGCTTGGCCCAAAATAGATTTTGGTGCAGGTTTGCTGAATGAATGAAGGGTCACACACTCAGCCCCATGTGAGTGGTCCCAATGTCCTGCCTCATGTCCGGCCTCACATCACGGCACAGACACCAGGTGGCAGGGACCTCAGGCTTCTTCTCTTGCCCTAATTTCCTGAAGCTGCACCCTGCCCGCCCGGGTAACCAAAGAGGGAGTTCCCCGGACTTTCATTACTAAAACTGGGAAAGTCCCAAGGAGAGCAAGATGAGTTGGCCACCTTTACCTATGAGGTTTCAATTCCATCACATGGGTGAAAGAGCTGTGACAAACTGTTTGGAAAGCCGGTCTCCACTGGACTCTGAGAGATGACGGCAAATGATCAGCTTTAGGACGGGCTACTGTCCATGTGGTGTTTAGCGTCCTGTTGCTCTCAGAGCGGGGCTGGAGTGGGAAATCACTCACGCAGGGCAGCTTCAGCCTCCACTTACTCATTATGAGACACATCTGGAGGTGGAGACCAGTCTTGCTCAATTGGGTTACTGCTATCGGTGGTTCAGTGTGTTTAGACACGGTTTTGCTTATTATGCATTTTTAGAGAAGGATATGGGTAGGGAAGGAAGCCAAACAGCACAGAGGAGAAGCGTCTTTTTATAGCTCAGGCTGAAACCTCACCTCCTCTGCAACTGCTTACAGATAGATATCTGTGCAGCTGGAGCCTATATGACCTGAAACCCACCCAGCTGCAGAGGGTACCTGATCTTCCACCAGCCTTCCAGGTTTTTCTGGATGACCTCCACCACAGCTCCTCTCTCCAGGTTCATTTCATCTTGGTCACGAGCTGTGTATGGGTAGATGACTGTGTACTTCTCCTCTGTGGGGACAAACAGATGTTGGGGTAAGTCAAAGACACTGTATAAGCCCTGGGACGTTGATGGCCAAGGCTGTGATCTGAGAGATGCCCTCATAAGGAGGGATTTCCTCCAAAGACTTCTGTGCACCTTCTCTGTGTCCCGCCCCTGGCCCCCAATAAGCGACCCTCACTTAGCCCTGGATGACCCTGTGCAAGCAGCAACAGGACACAGGACAAACGGCAGGTCAGTTCCTCTGA
The DNA here is from genome assembly GCF_003031525.2 of Neophocaena asiaeorientalis asiaeorientalis. Lineage (NCBI taxonomy): Eukaryota > Metazoa > Chordata > Mammalia > Artiodactyla > Phocoenidae > Neophocaena > Neophocaena asiaeorientalis. Next base: position 3,072,799 of record NW_020173979.1, on the reverse strand, counting down.
AATCCGTCAGCATCATACATTTGCACTCACCTTCCTCAAATCTGTGCCTCAAGGTCACCTTCCTTGACCTTGCCTTATGTAATACCCAGACCCATGGCACCCTCATCCCCCTTACCCGGGTTTATTTTCCCCCCTTACCAGGAATTACCTTCTAACATACCAGATAATTTACTTATATTATGTTCCGTGTCTGTTTCCCCCGCTAGAGTAAGAGCTCCAGGAAGGCAGGGGTTTGAGTCTGTCTTGTTCATTCCTCTATCTCTAGCACTGGGCACGGTACTGGGAATATTTAGGAACTATTTAGTAAAATAGTCAATGTTTAGTAAATGAACAAGTCCCGAAAGCCTGGTGGGAGGCACCTCGCTCATGCTGCAGCAGGGGCGGGGTGGATGTTAAACCCTCTGTGGCTCCCCTGCAGTTCTTAGTGGTGGAGGGTCAGGGACAAGCTAGATCTGGCAGCATATATACGGTTTGGGGTGGAATCACTACCAGGGAGGAGACAGCTAGCAATGCTCATTACCTAGCTGGTAGCTTATCTCCATTTTTCATTGTTTTCAAGCCCCTGGATCCAACCACGCCTGAAGCTTCAATTTTATTTTTTTAATTTATTTTTTTAATTGAGATATAATCGACTTCTGGGTGTACAACATAATGATTTGAGATATATATCATGAAATGATTGCCTGCTTCTGCTTTCATTAACGCCACTGGGGTGCCTTCCATCCCACTCTCAGTGGTTTCCTGCTCCTACCCCCAAAGCCAAGAGAGCTGCCTCGGGCTGTGTCCCTCGCACAGCAGGACCTCACCCCCGACCCCCTGCAGGGCCCCGCTGGCAGGGTCATTCATTGTCACACTCAGGCAGGGCCCTCCAGAGAGCAAGAGAATAGCTCCCATCCCCAACACTGTCAGCAGTGACTGCTGAGACAGATAACAGATGAGTGTCCCAGGGGAGCCAGTGAGGATAGGCCCGCTTTCCTGTTTTGGTTACATTGCAGCCCGCAGGGAGGGACTGAGCCAGCTGTGGGCTGACGTTGATAGTTAGTGTGTCCGGGCTGCCCCTCTCTCTCCCTCGCTGGGAAAACACCACAGGCTGTCTGTGGCCTTCCCAGCTGGTGCAGAGGGAGGCGGAAAAACACACAGGGCGTTTATTTATTTATTGATCTAGCCCCCTGACCTGCTCTGTGGGGGCTGAGCTGACTCAAGCTGCACACATTCTGTATACAGCGCAGTCAGCTGTTCTCCTCACTCACAGATGCAGGCTGGGGTGTGGGTGCTGTGAAGGGTGCTGGGGGCAACTCAACCCCGTGGATGCACAGAAGTTTTGTCTGGCCAGGTGAGAAGGGGCACTGCCTGGGTTCTGGACTAAGCACTGTTGGTCCTACAGGCCCTGGACTCCTGGGGATTCTCTAGCAACCAGAGACCCTCTCTGGGCTCCATAGGATGCTCAGGGTTCCCTAACAAAGGGAAGCGGGAGAACTTGTAGACTGTGTGATGGGTAACACTGCCTGCTTGCCATTCATCTGCCCTGCCTCTGGTGGCACTGCCAGCCTCCAGCCACATGTTTGGGTGAGGCCGACCTCGCCACCACCCAGAGGGATGGGGAGGGTGCATAACGCTGGCCTGGCCAAAGTGACTGGCCACCGTGATGAGTTCAGGGATGGCATATGACCCAATTGGGTCAGTTGGAACCAACTGATCTTGTTGAAGGAGAAGCATTTTCTTTGGTGGGTGCCCCTGAAGGGTGCCTGGAACTACTGTCACCACGAGACAGTGGTTCCAGCAAGGTAGAGAATGGGAGCTGAAGGTGGCGAGAATAAGCCTCAGGTGCCAAGGACAGGTAGAAAGGGAATGTTGCCTGCCACGCCAGTAAACAAAGAACGTTGCCTGCCATCAAGCCATGAGCCACTGCAGTCACCCCCAACAGTGCACCCTGAGGGGCATTTGGGATGGAGGAAAACAAGAAGCATTCTGTGCTCTGGATACTGGCCTCAGACAGTTAAGATGCATACCTAAGGAATCATTTCAATGAGACCAGATTCTTGCATCTTTCCATTCATAGAAAAGCACTAAAATCAATGACTTAAGATATCTGGGGCTTCCCTGGTGGCGCAGTGGTTAAGAATCCGCCTGCCAATGCAGGGGACACGGGTTCAAGCCCTGGTCCGGGAAGATCCCACATGCCATGGAGCAACTAAGCCCATGCGCCACAACTACTGAGCCTGTGCTCTAGAGCCCACGAGCCACAACTACTGAAGCCCGCATGCCTAGAGCCTGTGCTCTGCAACAAAGAGAAGCCACTGCAATGAGAAGCCCACGCACTGCAACGAACAGTAGCCCCCGCTCGCTGCAACTAGAGAAAGCCCGTGAGCAGCAACGAAGGCCCAACGCAGCCAAAAATAAAAACAAATAAAATAAATAAATTTATATAGAAAAAAAGCTATCTGTTTTTTGTGATTAGCAGTAATCTTTTGATGTTAGACTACATGTTTTGTTTCGTTTTGTTTTTCCAGCCAAAAACTCCTATGTATCCTGGTTCCTCCCTTACCTCTTTGGAGCAGTTCCTCAGAGCTATCTGAGAGGCTGTCTCCCAGGCTAGAGTCCTCAATAAGGTGCCTGTATAAAACTTAACTCACAACTTCTAGGTTGGGCATTTTTCTTCAGTTGGCAGACATTTTCAGGCTCCTGGATCCAGCCATGCTAGAAGCTGACCCTACCCTAGGGTTTTCAATGACATGAGTCAATACACTTCCCTTTTGCTTAAGCTGGTTTGACGTGGGTTTCTTTTCCCTGGCCACTCAAATGCACCTGATGAAGGGAACAGGTCACTGGCTCAGCATTACAGGGGCCCCCAGGCATCATTTTTTACCCTGGGAAACTTTAGGGCCCCAGGCTGACAAACACCCTAAGCTCCCTCCTCCCAAACCTACATGCCAACACACACGGTACAGACCAGATCACCGTTTCTCACATGCAACAGGCACGGGCAGTCCCAGAGCATGCAGATGCAGGGACCCAGTTCCGAATACCAAGCGGGGAGGAAAACTCTGAGGTAGGCACCTTGACGCCAGCTGATGGCATACAGGTCCCCCAGAGTCCGGCGGCGGCCCATGGGCTGGGGCAGAGACCAGTATCTCCATGAGACTGGATAGGCAGCATGTAGAGGCGAAGGGCAGAAGGCAGAGGTAAGAAGAAAGCAGTTCCAGTGTCTTGAGGCAAAGGCGGCACCAAGCCCGTGCTCCCACTTAGGAGCAATTATTTCTGCGTCTATGCCACGCCCCAGGCGTCTCAGAAGGACCAAATTCCTGAGTACTAACCTTGAACTTGAGTGAAGAGCCACCCAATAGACACAATGCTATTCCTAGCATGATTATAAAGAGGCACTAAGAGAAGCCCTCATGGCAGGGGGAAGAAATGTACAAACCCTTAGGAAAATGTGGTCTCTCTCCCATCTTCTAGCTGTGTGACCCCGGGCAAGTGTCTCTACTTTCTGAGCTTCTTTTCTCATCTGTAAAATGGGGACAATAATCAGTCCCTTACAGAGACACGCCCCGTGGTAGGAATCATTAACTGTCTAAGGGAGCTATAGTTTCCACGCAGCACATGACTACCCCTTAATCTGAGTTGATTTTTGCACTTTCTCCTCATTAGCGCCGCCCCTAGGGCCTGGTGGGCCCCACAAACGCAGAGCAAAACAAAAGGCATTTGACTCTGCGGGTGCTGGCTGCAATAAAACTAAATGCAAACCACATATGCATTTTTTTTTTTTTTTTGGCTAACCTTTGAGCATAGAAATATCCCTTCTCCTTACCCTCTTTTCTGTTAAATACATACTCAAGTGGCTTTGTGTTTTCTAAACAGTCAACTAAAAGCCCCAAATATTCAACCCTAGGTAAGGCATAGCTCTATGATAATAACTGTTCCTAGTTATTCATTGTTTTAGGTTCTTTGCCAAGTGCTTTGCATGTGGGATCTCATTTAATTAAAAAAAAAAAAATCCCATGACGTAGATACCATCGTTTCCATTTTCAGAGGAAGTGGCTGAAGCATAGAAAGGTTAAGTTGCTGGCCCAAGACCACTCAGCCAGTAAGTGGTACAAATTCAAATTCGGTGGTGAGAGTCAAATTCAGGTCTGATTCCAAAACCCTCCTGTTTATTAGCTAAAGTGAACTCATACCCTAGATTGAGGAATGCTCCTGGGGGGAAAGGGGAGCTGGCTGAGCCTTAAGATTTCTGACACAGCCGGAACCACTCTTTAGGAGGGTCAGCTCTGATCCTGACACCAGTCAGGGCCATTAAACCAACACAGAAAGCAGACAAAGCAGAAATCTTTACGGATGGCTTCAGATGTCCTGTAAATGAGCTTGGAGCAGCCCCAGCACCTTGGCCATCAGGATAATTCAAGGGAGGAAGAGTGAGGTGTTGACAGCGATCTGGCTGGGCGCCACTGAGGTCCCATGGAGGTATCAGGGCCCCAGCTCCAGCCAGGCTCACCTGGGTTGGCTCCCCAAGGCCCCTAAGAAAGGGCGGGCTTGCTCTGCCCCAACCCCAGGGCCTGGCTTCATGTCCAGAGGCTCTAGTCTAGGAGGCTGGGAGGCAGAGGCTGAAGTGAAGGGATTGGGTGCCGCCGGCCCTCACGGTCTCCCCAGTGAGCCCGAGGCCCCGGCTGCTTCCTACCTTCTTCAGGCTGTAGGGAAAACTCATCCTGCACCCCATCCTGTCCTTCGAGGCAGGTTGCGGGGACCCAGCCTTGCTCTTCAGCGGTGCTGACGAACCACCAACCTGGGAAAATGAGAGTGCAGACTGATATTAGTTGGGTCAGGTGTGAGGGCCGGGCGTCAGAATATAATATTAGATTCAGCCGCTACAGGAGCCAACGCTCAGAGTCAGGCTCAAAAGTCACCATTTTATTAGTAGAACACAACTACCCATGTGAGCTGACTGCTAACTGCTAGAGACAGGCTAAGAGGAAACCTGCTCTTGAGCCTGGGACGGGGCTGTGGAGGGGAGTCGGGGATGGGGGTGGGGAGAAATGTTGTCCTAAAGGATGAGAGTAAAGAACGTAGCTCCCTTCGCTAAGGTGTACAAGGCACTAATCATTTTACTTGCATTATCTTATATCATCTTCACATCATCATCCCTACTGCACAGACGAGGAAACTGAGGCTCCAAGAGGCAAGGCCCGTGCAAGTTCACACGGCTTACGGCCGAGCTGCGACTTGCACCCAGGGCTCTCTGATACTGAAACCACTGCCCTAATAGCTTATCTGAGACACTGATTTTGCGTCTGTTCATGTCAAGGTACATCTGGCTGCAGATATAACAGTTTGAGAGGCCGTTCACTGAGACTCAGGCCCTCCCATTTTAGAGAAAGGGCTCTCATGGAGCCTGTGGTAGGCAGAATAACAATGCACATGGCAAAGGGCTTGAATTAAGGTCGCAGATGGGGTTAAGGTTGCGAATCAGCTGAGCTCCCAAACAGGAGGTTATCCTGGCTTATCTGGGTGGGCACAGTTTAATCACAAGGCAGGCAGAAGGAGGGTCAGGGGGAGATGTGGCTGAGGAAGGAAGGTACAGAGAGGGGCAACACTGCTGGTTCTGAAGGTGGAGGAAGGGGTCACGAGCCACGGGATGTGGCTGGCCTCTAGAGAATGGAAAAGGCGAAGAAGCAGATGCTAACCAGGCCTGCAGAAGGGAACACAGCCCCAGCACTGCCTTTCTTTTCGTCCACTGGGGCCCATTTTGGGCTTCTAATCTCTAGAACCATATGATGATAAATTTGTGTTGGGGTTAAGTCACTGAATTTGTGGTAATTCATTATAGCAGCCACAGGAAGTTAATACAGGGCCCAGCTGGCTCTGCACTGCATAAATGGAAAAATAGGATCTGCTCCCCAAGATCACAAACCTCCAGGCCCCGGAGACCCCAAAGGAGAAGAGAAGGAAGGGGCAGACTCTGGACTAGCTTCCCGGTCTTACAGGGAGGCCTTTGCTTTTGAGCTCCCTGAGGTAGAAGCCACCTTCTGCTTTACTTGACTGGGTGCACCTTTTAAAATACACGTTTTGGTGGCTGGGAAGAGTGTGTGCGTGTGTGTGTGTGTGTGTGTGTGTGCGTGCGTGCGTCTGTGTGAATGAATGGGGTTGATAAACCTGCAGAAAACCAGAAATCAGAAATATGCCATATATGCCTTCCTAAGGACTCCTATTTATAGGTATCCATGCAGGATTAAGGAACGTGTCACAACAGCAATGACAGCAAAGATGCGCCAGACTGTCTCAGTGCTTCGCATCTACTACTGACGGGCTGAGTCCTCACAGCAGCCTGTGAGCTGCATTCTGTTACTGCCCCATTTTACAGATGGAGAAGCCAAGCTCAGAGAGGGGCAGTGACTTGACCACAGTCACAAAGAAAGTGGCAGAGCCGGGATTCGACCCAGGCCATCTGGCTTCACAGCCTCAGCTCTTAACTACTGGCACAAATGCCTCATGCATTGCTGGAAGGAGAGTAAATTGGTATGGCCACAGTTTGGAAGCAGGTCATTTGGCTGTATCTTAACATTTAAAGTATGCGTATCTTATGGTCCAGCAGTCTTCTGTGTATCTAACCTAAAGAAACACTCACCAATGTGCACACAGATATACTGTTCATACTAAAGGAAGATATGGCTTATAGTATGCCATATTTTCACATAGTATGCAGATGTTAAAAGAATAAGAGCTAAATGTTGACTTAAGAAAAAGCATGTTGCAGGTCAAAATGTATAGAATGATACACCACTGGGCTTTAAAAACCTACAAAATTATAATATAGACGCATGAAATATGATGTGTATGTATGTGTGTACATACAGTTATATAAATGTACACATGTACACATATATGTATACACACATGTGTACAAATGTGTATACTGTGTACATACGTATATACCTGTATAGAGTTTTTTAAAAAATAAATAAATTTCTTTATTTCTTTATGGACACGCTGGGTCTTCGTTGCTGCACACGGGCTTTCTCTAGCTGCGACGAGCGGGGTCTACTATTTGTTGCGGTACGCGGGCTTCTCATTGCGGTGGCTTCTCTTGTTGCAGAGCACGGGCTCTAGGTGTGCAGGCTTCAGTAGTTGCAGCACGCAGGCTCAGTAGTTGTGGCGCAAAGGCTTAGTTGCTCCGTGGCATGTGGGATCTTCCTGGACCAGGGCTCAAACCCGTGTACCCTGCATTGGCAGGCGGATTCTTAACCACTGCACCACCAGGGAAGTCCTATCCCTGTACACATATTTATACACATGTGTGTATACAGTTATCAAGAAGCATTCACCCCAAACTGATAGAAGGGCAGTCTGGGTTTGGAAAGGGGACTAGGCCTGAAGCTAGCGGAAAAAAATAGATTTTAACTTTATCATTAATTTTTCAAGAAGAACATATCCATATATTACTTGGGTAAGTAAAAGGTAATTGAAAACAAATGTTGAGTTTGTTGGCCACTTGAAGATCTGGACATATGCCTTTTCCCTGCTGTCCTCTGGACACACCAGGCTTGGCCCCCACCCCATCCTGCCTCCTCCCCTTCTCCCAGCAACGTGTTCTTCCTGACGTCGCTCAAGCTGGCAAAGCAAAGCGGGGTGGGGGTGGGTGGGTGCTCCCTTCTTCCATCCCCACAGAGCATCCCAGTCATACCCACAGACTGCCTGTACTCATTTCTAGGAATTAGAACGTCACATGGCCTCGGGGCCAGCTGGAATTGGTTAGGAACTCCAGCTCGGCAACCTGTCACAAGATCTGGGCTGAGTGACTGAGTCATTTGGAGTCTTGGTGTCTTCAGCTGTGAAGCAGGGATAACAACTGCTGTACTGTGTAATCAAGAAGCTTTGGTTGGCTAATGCTCATCTCCTGACTAATGGGAACATGCTCCAGAGGCTGCTGGAAACAGTCTTTCCCTGTTTGTTGGACCTTAACTAGCCACTGGGGTATCACAGAGATTGGCCCACTAATATTGCTAGTCAATGTCACATTTTAGCTACAACAAAGCCAGTGGGGGTTTAATGCCACTTTTTCCTGGAGAGGATCCACTCATCCCCTGCTCCTTGCTCTCTGTCTTCAATGGTACCAATGCCCTATTGCGGCTAAAGAGGGCAAAAGGGAAGGAAACACATTTTTGAGTACCTATGTGCCAAACACAGGCTTAGGCACTCTCTATGTACTGCCTCATTTAATCCTTGAAGCAGCCTCCTCAACGAAGTGACCTGGATGGCTGTGAAATGCGGAGTTCAGGTGGAAACCCAGGCTAAGCGTCTCCGTCACATCACATTCTGTCCCGGCCAGTGTACGGGCGGACCTCGTTTTACTGTGCTTTGCTTTATTGCACTTCACGGATAATGTGTTTTTTTACAGATTGGAGGTTTGCGGCAACCCTGCCTCAAGCAAGTCTATTGGTGTCATTTTTCCTACAGCATTTGCTCACTTCGTGTCTCTGTGTCACATTTCAGTAATTCTCCCGATATTTCAAACTTTTTCATTCCTATTATATTTGTTATGTGATCTGTGATCAGGGATCTTTGATGTTACTATTGCAAAAAGATTACGACTTGCTGGAGGCTCAGATGGCGGTTAGCAGTCTTTAGCAATGAAGTGCTTTTAAATTAAGGTACGTATACTGTTTTTTGACATAAGACTACTGCACACTGAATAGGCTACAGTATAGTTTAAATGTAACTTTTTTTTGCACGGGGAAACCAAAAAATTCACGTGACTCGCTTTATTGCAGCGGTCTGGAACCCAACCCACAATATGTCTGAGGTCTGCCTGTATGTGACCAGCGGTCCCTCTGAGGGCAGGTGGGCTGAGGCAGTGTGTCCATCCCACCAGAGCCCACAGCTGACAGAACCTTCATGAGGACTCCCATGGTAGCCAAAGGCAAATCAACAGAGCAAATCTCCAGTGGAATGCTGGACTCCGTGTCTCCAAGTACCCTGAAACCAGAAGGAATGTTCCTAAAATGTGAGCCTCAGGACAAGTCGATAACACCTGACCCAACAGGGTGCTGGTGAGCTGTGACCACGTGGAGTACTCAAGCACTGTGATCAAACAAGGCCAGCTTTCTAGGAGGCCATCAACCAGATCCGTGGAAACGGAGCAGCCTGGATTGGCCATTGCAGCTTTTGCACTCCCAAGCGTTTCCTGTCCCAGAGGCTTGGTGAGGGTGTAGGGTGGAAGGGAGGTAGTCTAGGTCTCCTACCTGACTCGTTCTTCTCGATGATGTCTACCACTTGCCCCACGCTGAGGCTGATCTCCGAGCTCTCCTGCTTCTGGTAGTCTGCCACCACTACGTACTGCTCGAGGACCATGGGGTCCACCGAGGTCAGGTCGCCCCCTGGGGATACAAAATGCCAACACACAACCCATGTGTGAAGGAACAGGAGCCAGGGGGTGGGGTGGGTCAGGAGGACATTCCAAATAGAGAAAGAAGCTGCGACAGGACTTGTCTCAGGGTCACCTCATCCATTTATTCTTTCATTCATTTGCTCACTCAACCACCAAAATTTACCAAGTGCCTGTCCTTGTGCAGGCACTGTGCTAGGCACTAAGGACTCAGAGTTGATGTGGTACTTGCCCTGAAGAAGCTGACAGCGTAGTGGGAAAGTTCATCCATTCCTATCTATCCATCCATTCATCCATCTGCCATTATTCACCCATCATCGTCCACCCAACTAAACATCCATTCGTCACTCATCCAACCAAACATCCATCTGTCTAGCTATCCATTGCCATCCATCCATCCCGAATCACTCATCTATTAATTCACGAAGTCACCAGTGATGTTCCAAACACTCTATTAGATGCTGGGCATACTAAAGTGAACGAAACAGACATGACTCCCAGCCTCAAGTAGCTCAGTCTAGCTGGGGAGAGAGACACGTACACAAGTATACATGATCGCTAAGTATACAGGATAATACTAGTTTTTGATTGACGCATTGCTGGAAACAGCCAGGATGCCAGACAAAGAATGAGTGGGAAAAGGATGCTACATTAAATGGAGTGGTCAGCAAGACCCCTCTAGGGAGGTGACATAAAGCAAAGACCTCTGAGGCAAGGAGGCATGAGGAGAATGGGGACAGAGTGGTGCAGGCAGACTGTGGGATGGGAAAGGGCCTGGAGCCTTCTAGGAACTGGCTGAAGTCCAGGAGTGAGCAGAGGGTGGTCCTGTATGAGATCACCCTGGCAGGCATGGGTCAGAGCAGGCAGGACATGCTGGGCCAAGGCAAGAAGTTCGGATTTTTTGAAACCCTGAAGTAGAAAGCCACTGAAGGGCTTTAAGAAGGGAATGACAAGATTTACATCTTTAAAAAGACAGTTGTGGCTGCCACATGGAGACTGGATGACAGCCTGGCAAGAAAAAAAGCAGGAGACCAGATGGAGGACATGGTGTTTGCAGACAAGAGATGATGGTAGCTTTGGACCAGGGCAGGGGCAGCTGGGGAGAGGAGCCCCTGGGGAGGCCATTTCCACAGGACGCAGCGCCGTGTGGCCCTGGTTAAATACTAAGACATATCTGATAAGTAAATGAAAAGATATCACAGAATATGGATGATGTAAAGGGACATCTGAGTTCAGACACTCCAGAGAGAGGGGGCAGCACTTTTAGAGAAGCAGGCTGAATGTGATGGGAAGGCAGTCTGGCTTTTGCGGCCACTGGGCCCTGGTTTTCTGAAAGTCCTGATTCAAAGGATTCCCTTCTATTGTTTCCATAAACCACTGAAATATCCATTTATACATTTCTGTGTCCAAATACACCCATAATGAGCCGATTTTGTGCATCTGTTCCCAACTCTGTTGGGTAGTATCTTATTGAAATTGGCCATGGTGGGAGTATTTACACCATGGAAAATGGCAAATGCCACAAAGCAGGGCTTCCCATCAGAGAGCTGGTCGTGAAGTATTTACCAGCACGCCGTTGCACCCCAGCCTCTGGCATCTAGAAGCAGCACAAAAGCCCTCTGTTAGAACCATGCGTTCTCTATTTCTGACGCGGAAAATCAGAGCAGGGCATTGCAGCCGGGTGAAGAAGGGTCACCGCTTCTTGGCTCTGTGACCATGTTCTAGCCATTCACCCTCCCAGGCTGAGGGTAACGGAGGGAAATGGGAGGGCCCCAGGGCAACTCTGCCCCTTGCACCCTGAGTGGAAAAAGCATGAGAAGAGAGAAAGAGAGGAGAAAAAAGAGACGGAAGATGTGGGATGAAGGTTCAGAAGTAGATTGGGAGGGAAGTAGACCCACATGAATGCCTATCACAGGCTATACACTGTACATAAACTACCTCGACACAACTGCCCTGGAAGGTGGGTATTACTACCCCCATTTTATAGACAAGAAAACAGAGGCTCAGACATATCAGGTGACTTGCCTTAGATCTCACCGCTACCTGGTGACAAGGCCAGATCTGAACCAGGTCCACCTGGTAGCAGTAGGTGAGGAAAGAAAAGATGATAGGAAGGAAGGCTAGTCTGAGATCTTGCTCTCCTACCCCACAGGTCCCCATGACCGCCCCCCAAGTCTTATGTCTTTGCAGCTCTCAGGGTTGTCTTCACTACTGCCAGCCTTCTCCTCCTCTGTCACCTCCCACCCAGGTCAGGCCGCAGAGCTGATCTCCTTCCAGCCTCAAGCATGACAGACCGCCCAAGACAGCCCGGCTACTTCAGCGGTTACGTCTTTTAGTGGCCCCAGAGCAGGCTGGTCACTGCCCCCTTTCTGCTGTCCCTCTAGACAGTGATCTCTTGACTGTCTCCTTAACCCCCCCGGCACTGTGCTTCTAAGAGGTACTCTTATGTGAATGAGTGCAGGCAGACGCTGGCTTGCTGGAGGCTCCTGGTTACTTGTCCTGGTCATTGTGAGCTTGGGACACATTCCCCAGTGAATGCAATATGTAGAGACTGGGGTCCACAGTTTTTATCCCAGAATATAATCTGCCTCAGGGCTCAGAACCCCAGGAATGCATCTGCCCTTCTGTTTTAACCTCACGTGGGCTGCATCCAGGTAGCCATGCTTCCCTGTGCCTCAACTGGAGACAAAGAACTGGAGAGTGGAGAGAAGCACCCACTTCACAGTCAGGCTGGAAGCTGAGCCTGCTGCCCGGGTTAGTGGCCAGAGACAGCCCAGGTCTCCCAGGCAGGCGGGCAGTGGGCTCGAGGGGCCAGGAGGTGTCTGTGTTCACGTGTGGGGAATCTCTGCTGCCCCTTGTGGCAACCGTCAGGATTCCCTCCCGCAGAGCCATGGGTCTGATGTGGGAGGACCTTCTTGCTAGCACTCCATCACCTCGCTTCACCCACATCCTCACTACGCCACATCCTTTTCACCAGGGTCTGAGAAAGGCTTCTTGTGGCCAGGGGTGTGCAGGCGGGACACCCCATGATTGGTCTCCATCCTGCCCCTCCAGTCCGTCCATCATACTGCAGCCAGAGAGCTTGCTCAGAAGTCACAAAGATGGTCCATTTTTGTGCAAGGGGAGCTAAGAATGTGTTTTTATACTTTTAAAGATTTGTGAAGAATGAGAAGGAGAATGAAAGGAAGAGGAAACAAAAAATTATTATTAGTGACAGAGTCTGCATGGGGCTTGCAAAGCCTAAAATATTTACTATCTGGACCTTTAGAGAAAAAACATTTGCCAACCCCTGGACTAGAACTTGAATGGCATCTACAAAGCCTCAGTAAATATCTGAATGAAAGAATGAATATTTTAAAACAGCTTTAAGTGACTTCCAACCTCAGGGAGACATTCAAATGCCTCCTCTCACAGCACTTACAACATTTAGTTTTGTTTACGTATCTGTCTTTTCTACCAGACCGTGAGGTTACTTCCCACGTGGTGTTCCCGTGGTGGGAACACCTTTTGCATTTCCCGGGGACCTAGAACACTGTCAGGCACACAGTAGGTGCTTAATAAGCATTGAATGAATAACTGTGTCTGTCTTGTTCACTCAGCACAGAGGCTCAATGAACATTTGTGGCGTGAATGAACAAAGGATGAATGGAGGCATCTAGAAACCCTTCCTGCCCTACACTGCTCAGGCCTCCTCCTGAGAACACACAGTGCTGAGTTCCTGGCAGGCACCTGTCTATCTTACAAGCAACCAAAGACTACTTCTTGCCTGTAAGAAGGGACAGAGACTTTGGATAAGTCAAGGTCCACTTAAGCCAGGTTACTCTGTCCAAAAAGTTCAATTGTTGCTACCCGGTTTTAACAACTAATGGTGGCCCAGTTGTACCACATACAATTCCCAGGATTCTGATCAATGGGCTGATCTATTCATTTCTGCACCAGCTCTCCTAACCAAGCTGCCAACTGACTTGGGTTAACTATGAGCAGGGAAAGGAACTGGGGGACTCACCATGAACAAGACATGAAGCCAGGAAATGAGGAGGGCAGGGAACAGGGCTGAGGACTCTAGGCTGGCACGAGCACATAAGGTGCTGGCACAGGGCTCAGGGCTGGCACTTCTTCCAAGACTTGCTCAGGGGCCAGGTCTGAGCCTTACATATCCTTCCTGTTCTTCTATGACAGTAGCTTTTATTTCTATTTATTTACTTTTTATAAGAATGTGTTAGCACTGTTTTTTTTTAAAAAAATATATTTATTTATTTTGTTGAGCCAGGTCTTAGTTGTGGCAGGCGGCCTCCTTAGTTGTGGCTCGTGGGCTCCTTAGTTGCAGCTTGCTGGCTCCGTAGTTGTGGCATGCAAACTCTTAGTTGTGGCATGCATGTAGGATCTAGTTCCCTGACCAGGGATGGAACCCAGTCCACCTGCATTGGGAGGGCGGACTCTTAACCAACTGAGCCACCAGGGAAGTCCAACAGTAGCTTTTAGACTAGTTTCCTGCCATTAAGTGGCTCAGAAAAGAGTGCATGGAGTTGCCTTTTCAGGACCACTTCTTCCAGGGCTGGTTGCCTTCCTTTTATCCAGAGCACTCAACTTATCGAAACACCATTCATTTGATCTACTAGGAGTCTCAAACTAGGCTACATAGACCATTTAGGTGTTAGGTGGAGACATCTACTGGTGTAGTGTGATACTGCAACCAGGCTCTATAATGCATAGTAATTGCAGTAGCTAAAAGTTGATGCAGATAGAACTAAGTTCTAGGAGCTACAAGTGTGAAATCAAAGTATTCCTAGATGAGAAATGTCATTCTTGTGGTCCAGCAGGGAATAAGAGGGAAGGAAAAGTCCAGGAGAAAGGAGGAGCTTTGACAGTGTAAGGGTGATTTTATCATTAAGGAAGTGCTATGAAATATTCATGGGACTTCCCTGGTGGTCCACTGGTTAAAACTCCGCACTTCCACTGCCGGGGTCTCAGGTTCGATCACTGGTCGGGGAAATAAGATCCCGCATTCCATGCAGTGTGGCCAAAAAACAAAAAAACCCCAAACAAACATAAAATATTCCCCGAAGGTAAAGTTCCTCATCTACCACAGAATTTTTAAAATGACGAGTAATGATAAAATAGGCCTTTCTTCCTAGAAATTCACTATACTGCCAGTCTTGCTGAAAGAGCCAGTAAACAAGAGAATATTTCAATAAGCAAAGGGTAGAAAAATCAGGAAGAAAAGGTGCTCCTTAAATAATCACATGATCTGTGAAATTTTGGTGGGAAGATTTTTTTTCCTGCAGAATAAGCAGGATTTGAGACCACATTAGCCAAAGTCTGCAGGAACCAGCCAGGCAGTCAGCCACAACAGGGAAACTCTGGAGCGAGATAAGCCTTCGTCAACTCAGAATTCTCACACAGAAATTTCAGGGCTTGGGCTGTCAACCTTAAATCCTTTTTCAATTTAATCAAGGAGGCTTGCTCTAACATAAAGGAAGTGTTCAAAGGTCAGATAAAAAAAATAAGGCAAGTCCCAGCATGGGTTCTTAGTCTGAATGAAGAAAGATGCTATTTTCCACCCAGTCGAACTATAAATAAATCCATCCCCCATCATTGCAGGTGAATGATGTAACAGTGGTCACCACAAATTAGAGCTTCTTCTCTCTTTTCCAGACCAGTCCCCTCATCAAGCCTGTCCTGACTGAATACTTTTGTTTTCACAAACCAGAGCTGTCTGTTTCCTCTCTCCCTCCCACCCGTCCCCTCCGGGAAAGTCTCTGCACACTCAAAGCCAGAAACTCTGTGACCAGACGAAGACTGTCTGCTTCTCTTCTCCTCTCTGCTCTTTTCTAAGAAACATATCATTATCCCCAGGGCTCAAGGGCTATTTGTAGCTTTAGCAGGATGCCACGGCTCCAGCCAGTACCTATTAAGCTAGAAAGCAGAGCTGTAAACAGACTGGTTGGGAAAAGACCGGAGTTCACTCCCGATGCCATACCTTGAGGCGAAGAAATCCAATTCCTCTCCACTCTTCCTTGCAGGAGTGGCCTTGGGGCCCATAAAGCTGACCACGGGCCTTGTACCCAGGGAGCAGTAAAGGGACCAGAGTTGTTGAATTTGGAATTGTTGCTGATGCTGGACAAGAACACCTGTGTGTTCTGAATTAATAGCAGTAGCATAAAAACAGCACAAACACGTGTCTCTTACAACATGCCAGGCACTGTTCTAAGTGCTTTATACATATTATTATGAATCCTCTGATACTCCTACAAGGTAGATTACTATCCTTATGCCCATTTTACAGATGATGAAACTGAGGCCCACGAGAGAAGGCATCCTTTTCCACTTTTGGAATCTCTGCTTGGCCTCCTCTCCACCCATCCTTATCAACCTCCTCAAACTTCCTGGAGTTCTAGATAAAGAATTTAGAATTCCAGAAAGCTCTGAAGACCACACTGGCTCCAGATGTGGTATGGGCTAGGGCCTTTGCAGATGTGCAGGATGTTCTTGGGTTGCAGGAGGACAAAGCTGGGCGATTGTGAATCTAAGCTTATCAACCCCAGGCCTGTGAAAACTCAAATCTTTCCTCTGCGCATATTCAAATTCTCACCTTCTCTTTTTTGACATAAGGGTCCTGCTGTCCAGGGAATGGAAAGGGTGTTAGGAAGGAAGAGAATTGACTGTGGGGAGAGTGAAGTGAGTATGGGAGCTGCCTGCAAGAGCAGCTGTCACCGCCCAGATCAGCGGCTGATGGAAGGAAGCACAGAGCCAGGCCTGATGTCGAGGCTGGCAAATGGATCAGGTCCAAATCGACTGTATGCTTGCACCTCCCAGCCTGCACGCCGTCCCCTCAGCCCCGAATGTCTTTCAGAGTCCATCCATCCATCCATCCATCCATCCATCCATCCATCCCTCCATCCATCCATCCCTCCATCCATCCATCCCTCCATCCATCCATCCCTCCATCCATCCATCCCTCCATCCATCCATCCATCCATCCATCCATCCATCCATCCACATCACTGTATCCCCCACGTAGTGCCCAGGGCCTGGACATCGCTCAGTAGGGGTAAGCTAAACATCAAATGAGTAGGAGAAAACGGAAAATATTCTTACCAGATTTCTTTTTCCCAACATGTTCCCTGTACAGGAAAGAAAAGGGGTGGGAAAGAGTAATGAGTCAATATCTTTTCTGTATTGCTATGAGTTATTCCGTTAGAAAACTGAGATTTTCCATCCCACAACATCTCCAGTGAATGAGTGTAAAATCCAAGCCAGTCCCAGGGACCTAGACTCTTTAAAATAAAAAAAAAAGAATTCCTTTTAATTTTCTCCCTTTGCCTGATAAGTGCTCTGGTGCCCTGGGGACCAGCATCTCCACTCTATTTGTAGAGTAGGGGGCTCTGGGGAGGAGCTGATAGGCAGGGGGTAGAGGTGGGTATGCAGTCTGAAAACAGGAGTTAGGACCTCACACTGCACTGAGCCTGACACCCACCTCATCAGGCATGGTGGAGGCCTTGCTGCACTTACGAGCAGTGCCCTGAGCTGTACAATTGGAGCAGGAAGCGCTCGGTGGTGAGTGGAATACACTAAAACCAGGGAGACATCTGGCTAGCAGTGAACCCTGCACATCTCCCTCACGGTGACACAGAGGACACTATTATGGGCTAGAATCCATACAGAATGAGTAATCGCTCCCATACACTTGTCAACCACGTCAGAGTTTATACACACAACTGCATTATGAACAAAATGTTACAAATCAGGTTTTACAACATACTTTTAAGTAAATTATCCCGTTAGTAAAAAGCTTTCCGATGTTATAAAAAGTAAAGGGAGGTGATAGGGAGGTGATAGGATGGTTGGGTTGAGATAGATATTGTGGCAGCAGTAACATTAGCTAATACTACAAAATTCCTAATAAATGTTATTACCCTGTGCTAGGACCCTGCTAGGCACTTTTAGTTCACTCATTTAATACTCATAATAACCAAAGGAAATAAGTACTCTCTTGGTGCCCATTTTACAGATGAGGAAAATGAGGCACAGAGAAGTTAAGTAACTTGCCGGAGGTCACACAGCTTGCAAGAAGCACAGCCAGGGTCTGAACCCAGGCCTATCTCCATTTAAAAAAATTGAAATATAATTCACATACCATAAATTTCATCCTTTTAAAGTGTAGAATTAACTGTTTTTTAGTATATTCAAAAAGTTGTGCAACTACTGCCATCAGCAAATTCCAGAAAATTTTCATCACTCTCAAAAGAAACCCTGTACCCCTTAGCAGTTCCTCTCCATTTCCATTCCTTCCAGCCCTGGACAACTATTAATATGCTTGCTATCTCTAAGGATTTGTCTATTCTGGACATTTAATATGAATGGAGCCATATAATAGGTGGCTTCTTGTGACTGGCTTCTTTCATGTGACATGTTTTCAAGGGTCGTCCAGGTTGTAGCACGTATCAGTGTTCATTCCATTTTATGGCTGAATAATATCCCACTGTGTGGATAAACCACGCTTTATCTGTTCATCAACCAAAGGGCATTTGGGTTGTTTCCACTTTTTGGCTATTATGAATAATGCTTTTATGAACTTTGTACACAAGTTTTTGTACGGACATATATTTTTATTTCTCTTGATTACAGATGTAGGAATGGAATTGTTAGGTAATATGGTAACTCTAGGCTTAACTTTTTTTTTTAAGATTTTTTTTTTTTTTGGATGTGGACCATTTTAAAAGTCTTTATTGAATTTGTTACAATATTGCTTCTGCTTTAATGTTTTGGCTTCTTGGCCCCGAGGCACGTGGGATCTTAGCTCCCCGACCAGGGATCGAACCTGCATCCCCTGCATTGGAAGGTCAAGTCCTAACCACTGGACTGCCAGGGGAGTCCCTAGGCTTAACTTCTTGAGGAATTGCCAGGCTGTCTTCCACAGGGGCTGCACCATTGTAGACTCCCACCAGCAACATAGGAAGGTTCCAGTTCCTGCACGTCCTCAACACTTGTTGCTATCTGTCTTTTTGATTCTACCCATGCTAGTGGGTATGAAGTGGTATCTCACTGTGGTTGGAACTTGCATTTCCTGATGGCTAAGGACGCTACACTGAGCATCTTTTCATATGCTTCTTGGCCATTTTTGTATTTTCTTTGAAGAAATGTCTATTCAGTGTCCGATTTTAGAGTCTGGGTTTTTAACCACCATGTAATAATGCTTTCAGTGTAACCTCGAAAGTGGGGGAGCAGGGAGCTAAGCCAAGCCCTGGAGCTTGGGGCTGCCCTCCTGTGTGTCTGGAAGGAGGGGCTGGGCTGGGCCAGCCATTACCCAGTGGCACTCAGTGTCATTCTCCTGTGCAGGGGAGGGGGAGGGTGACAGTGGAATATCCCAGCTCACATTTCCTGCCACTCATTGTGGACAGTGTCCTGGTCAGAATGCTACCTGGACTGGCCCACAGAACCCTCACATCAACCCTTAAGGGTCACTCCATTTCGCACATGGAGACACTGAGGGCCAGAGAGGTGAGGCATCTCTCCCAGGATTGGAACCCGGGAAGCCTGGCTGGAGCCCACTCTCCTGACCACACCCTGGACTGTCCTGTGGGGCAAGTTGCCTCTTAGCTGCTGGCTCCAGGACACATCAGCAAAGGTCTCTTAAGTCTACTTCCATGTAAAGCCCTCTTCCCTCGTTGCCATCCAGGCTGCGGCCTGAGCCATGGTCTGGGATACCTGAAATCCCAGCTCCCACACTACCGCGTACCCCTGCTAGCTGTCTCGCTGTCCTAGCTGGAGCACGGGGGTGAGGGGCAGCAGGGGGCTCTCGGTTTCAAGCAGCAGCTTGTGTGAGCTCAAGCAGGCACGTTATTTTCTGTGCGACATGCTTAGGGTGATCTCAAGTTTACCCAGGAATGGTAGCGAAATGGTGCTCCTCTAGGAGCACCATTCATTTCTTCCCTTAGAAACTGCTGGGAAAGACTCCCAGTCTCCATCACAAGCCCTAACTCAGGTCTGAGTATCAGAATCCTGACCAAGGGACCAACCTCACTGAGCACCTGCCCTCACCATTCATTACTGCCTAAACAACCGAGGCCCAGCTGAAGCTGCCTGCTGTGGCCCCAAAGCTACCCTTGGGGTTCTCAGCACCCTCCTTCCCTCCTTCCCTCCTTCCTCCCTCCCCCCCCTCCCCCAGCCTC